>NW_027139232.1:254950-287450 GCF_035084215.1 Heptranchias perlo | reverse complement strand
CATCAAGCCTGGTGGTTTGCACCATTGGAAGAGGAGGGCTCCAAGTCATCCATTAAACCCCCCCCCACCACCCCCAGGATGACTAGAGGGGCTGGGGAGAAGTCCTGAAGACCATTTCCAAGTGCGTTGCATTGATTGCCAGAGATGGGGCACATCTGCAGGGTTTGTTGTATGAAGACACGTGGCCATTTGCCAGCGAGGTGCTGTCTGTAGACAGTGGTCACAGTGGCCTTGAATTTCTTTGCTTTAGGGCTCTTTCCCAGGTGTAGTAGAGGATCTCGGAGGTCTCCATCAGCCGGGTCTGCTGTTCGAAGGCAGATGACAGAGACCATCGTAGGAGAGCAGGGCAGCACATCAGCTAACCAGGGACCCTGTGAGAAAGTGCACATTGGGGGATCAGGTGAGGGCAGGATCAGGCCCGGCTCTGATCCCCTGGACACTCGGAAAGTCTGAAGAATTGGCACTGGGGTGATGGCTGCTGCCCGCACATCTGTATCACAAGAGTCAACGGGCGCTAAAATGGGCCGTGTAACGCCCGTTGTTTTGGCGCTACACGGCCTCTCTGACATCCAAGATGGCGTCTTCGGTGCGTACGCATGTTTCCATCGTGACGTGCACCAGACGCCATCTTGGTATAGGAGTTAGCGCAGGGGCAGATAACGAACGCTGGAATCGTGTAAAGTAGGGAGAAAATGGCTTCAATCAGTGTACAACGCTGATTTAAAGTGATGGACACCATTTTGGGACTTAACGCTCAACTCAATGCACAGTCTTAACCCCGACCATCTGAACGTGTCTTAGAGTGCCTGGAGGACCCACCACCGGTGCTATTTAAAGGGACCATGCAGGATTTACAGGTTAGTGGCTGGATTAATGCTTCTGGCTGCCGAGACATTTGTATCCGTTTTTGGAGGTCTCCTAGACTTGAATATTAGGACTAGAGGACATAGCCTAACATTTAGAGCCAGGACGTGCAGGAATGAAATTAGGAAATGCTTCTACACGCAAAGGGTGGGAGACGTTTGGAACGCTCTTCTACAGACGGCAGTTGATGCTAGCTCACTCATGAATGTTAAATCTTAGACTGATAGATTTCTGTGAACCAAGGGTATTAAGGGATATGGGGCTAAGGCGGGTATGTGGAGTTCGGTCACCATGATCTCATTGAATTGCAGAACAGGATCGATGGGCTAAATGCCACTGCCACTTGCTGCCTCTTGATATGCGCCACCTTCTCCTGCAAGAAAGCGGGACGTGTGTCTGGGTGATGTGCCTGTCATGGTTGAATAGCTGCCAGTGTGTGTGGCCTGTAAATTGTGGGTGAGCGGCTTGAAACAGTGGTTATGTGTAAGGGTGAGAGGAAGCATCTGGTTGGAAGAGTTGAGTACTGATGGAAAGAGTTTGTTGGTATGTGGGTGATGGGGGTGTAGTGTGTGGTGCAGTTGGTAGGAGACGCCACTTGACAGTTGACCTCATTCACCTTGACCACTCATGTCAAAGTATTGAACTTCTTCCTTCACTGCATCAATGTTCATGATGCTGTGCGCCTGGCATTGACTTCGTCCCCCACTGCCTCCCACTGCCTTTTGAGCATATGTCTGGAGGGCCTCTTGCCCCCCCCTGAAGATATAGGATGTCCCTCCTTCTGTCCACCTCTTGCACCAAGGCCTCTAGTACATCAGCAGAGAATCTTGGTTCACGCACTCTCACAGGCCTGGTACAGACTCAGATCGGCAGATTGATGAGGTCTGGTGTGCAGATTGGAGGATGTGAGATTTAGTAATGTGCAACCTTTGTTCAATGTTTTAACATAACTCATCAGTGTGCAAATATAGGGATGGGATCTGCATCTGTGTTTTACGTGTTCAGACTCCATGCAGACAGTGGACTGTTATTTTCAGCAACCTTTAAGAGATTTCGAAGAAACATCCTCCCTTTAAGAGATGGAGCTCCCCCTGGTGGTGGAAAGTGTGAATTGCATTGATTCCATGTGCAAGGCCTGGAAAGGAAACTCCGATTGCAGGGAAGTGCTCCCTTGGGTCTAAACTTGCGTCCTGCCTGCGCAGGGTCCGTAGGGCGCGGAGATCGCCCAGAACGGTCCCTTATCCAATTTCTCCCCCCACGCCTCCAAGAGTGGAACGCAGAAAGAGGTTCTTTCAATCTGGGCTATTTGGGGGTACAGGCCAATTCCACTCATGTCACTGTGAAATTTACCTCTCCCCATTGAGCTCCCTGTCCTCCATCATGGCCACGAAAGTCAAAAAACATCTTTTACTCTGATCATATCACACAGTTTCTTCAACATTGTTTTTATATTGTTCAGGCTGACGGATGTTGGTGCCATCAAACACTCCCAGGGCAGGTACAGCACGGGTTAGATACAGAGTAAAGCTCCCTCGACACTGTCCCATCAAACACTCCCAGGGCAGGTACAGCACGGGTTAGATACAGAGTAAAGCTCCCTCTACACTGTCCCATCAAACACTCCCAGGGCAGGTACAGCACGGGTTAGATACAGAGTAAAGCTCCCTCTACACTGTCCCATCAAACACTCCCAGGGCAGGTACAGCACGGGTTAGATACAGAGTAAAGCTCCCTCTACACTGTCCCATCAAACACTCCCAGGGCAGGTACAGCACGGGTTAGATACAGAGTAAAGCTCCCTCTACACTGTCCCATCAAACACTCCCAGGGCAGGCACAGCACAGGTTAGATACAGAGTAAAGCTCCCTCTACACTGTCCCATCAAACACTCCCAGGGCAGGTACAGCATGAGTTAGATACAGAGTAAAGCTCCCTCTACACTGTCCCATCAAACACTCCCAGAGTAGATATAGCACGGGTTAGATACAGAGTAAAGCTCCCTCTACACTGTCCCATCAAACACTCCCAGGGTAGATACAGCACGGGTTAGATACAGAGTAAAGCTCCCTCTACACTGTCCCATCAAACACTCCCAGGGTAGGTACAGCACGGGTTAGATGCAGAGTAAAGCTCCCTCTACACTGTCCCATCAAACACTCCCAGGGTAGGTACAGCACGGGTTAGATACAGAGTAAAGCTCCCTCTACACTGTCCCATCAAACACTCCCAGGGCAGGTACAGCACGGGTTAGATACAGAGTAAAGCTCCCTCTACACTGTCCCATCAAACACTCCCAGGGTAGGTACAGCACGGGTTAGAGACAGAGTAAAGCTCCCTCTACACTGTCCCATCAAACACTCCCAGGGCAGGTACAGCACGGGTTAGATACAGAGTAAAGCTCCCTCTACACTGTCCCATCAAACACTCTCAGGGCAGGTACAGCACAGGTTAGATACAGAGTAAAGCTCCCTCTGCACTGTCCCATCAAACACTCCCAGGGCAGGTACAGCACGGGTTAGATACAGAGTAAAGCTCCCTCTACACTGTCCCATCAAACACTCCCAGGGTAGATATAGCACGGGTTAGATACAGAGTAAAGCTCCCTCTACACTGTCCCATCAAACACACCCAGGGCAGGTACAGCACAGGTTAGATACAGAGTAAAGCTCCCTCTACACTGTCCCATCAAACACTCCCAGGGCAGGTGCAGCACGGGTTAGATACAGAGTAAAGCTCCCTCTACACTGTCCCATCAAACACGCCCAGGGCAGGTACAGCACGGGTTAGATACAGAGTAAAGCTCCCTCTACACTGTCCCATCAAACACGCCCAGGGCAGGTACAGCACGGGTTAGATACAGAGTAAAGCTCCCTCTACACTGTCCCATCAAACACTCCCAGGGTAGATATAGCACGGGTTAGATACAGAGTAAAGCTCCCTCTACACTGTCCCATCAAACACTCCCAGGGTAGATACAGCACGGGTTAGATACAGAGTAAAGCTCCCTCTACACTGTCCCATCAAACACTCCCAGGGTAGGTACAGCACGGGTTAGATACAGAGTAAAGCTCCCTCTACACTGTCCCATCAAACACTCCCAGGGTAGGTACAGCACGGGTTAGATACAGAGTAAAGCTCCCTCTACACTGTCCCATCAAACACTCCCAGGGCAGGTACAGCACGGGTTAGATACAGAGTAAAGCTCCCTCTACACTGTCCCATCAAACACGCCCAGGGCAGGTACAGCACGGGTTAGATACAGAGTAAAGCTCCCTCTGCACTGTCCCATCAAACACGCCCAGGGCAGGTACAGCACGGGTTAGATACAGAGTAAAGCTCCCTCTACACTGTCCCATCAAACACTCCCAGGGTAGATATAGCACGGGTTAGATACAGAGTAAAGCTCCCTCTACACTGTCCCATCAAACACTCCCAGGGTAGATACAGCACGGGTTAGATACAGAGTAAAGCTCCCTCTACACTGTCCCATCAAACACTCCCAGGGTAGGTACAGCACGGGTTAGATACAGAGTAAAGCTCCCTCTACACTGTCCCATCAAACACTCCCAGGGTAGGTACAGCACGGGTTAGATACAGAGTAAAGCTCCCTCTACACTGTCCCATCAAACACTCCCAGGGCAGGTACAGCACGGGTTAGATACAGAGTAAAGCTCCCTCTACACTGTCCCATCAAACACTCCCAGGGTAGGTACAGCACGGGTTAGAGACAGAGTAAAGCTCCCTCTACACTGTCCCATCAAACACTCCCAGGGCAGGTACAGCACGGGTTAGATACAGAGTAAAGCTCCCTCTACACTGTCCCATCAAACACTCTCAGGGCAGGTACAGCACAGGTTAGATACAGAGTAAAGCTCCCTCTGCACTGTCCCATCAAACACTCCCAGGGCAGGTACAGCACGGGTTAGATACAGAGTAAAGCTCCCTCTACACTGTCCCATCAAACACTCCCAGGGTAGATATAGCACGGGTTAGATACAGAGTAAAGCTCCCTCTACACTGTCCCATCAAACACACCCAGGGCAGGTACAGCACAGGTTAGATACAGAGTAAAGCTCCCTCTACACTGTCCCATCAAACACTCCCAGGGCAGGTGCAGCACGGGTTAGATACAGAGTAAAGCTCCCTCCACACTGTCCCATCAAACACTCCCAGGGCAGGTACAGCACGGGTAAGATACAGAGTAAAGCTCCCTCTACACTGTCCCATCAAACACTCCCAGGACAGGTACAGCACGGGTTAGTTACAGAGTAAAGCTCCCTCTACACTGTCCCATCAAACACTCCCAGGGCAGGTACAGCACGGGTTAGATACAGAGTAAAGCTCCCTCTACACTGTCCCATCAAACACTCCCAGGGCAGGTACAGCATGGGTTAGATACAGAGTAAAGCTCCCTCTACACTGTCCCATCAAACACTCCCAGGGCAGGTACAGGGTTAGATACAGAGTAAAGCTCCCTCTACACTGTCCCATCAAACACTCCCAGGGCAGGTACAGCATGGGTTAGATACAGAGTAAAGTGTGATATTGTTCCATTTCCTCGACCAGCCATGCTGCGGAGTTGCTGAGCGAGATTGTTAATTTAGTGCCGACCAGCACTGAATTTTTAGTGCATTTCATTTTCACCATGTTTGGAACTAATGGTTATAGAATCTCAGTCAATCCAGGGTGTGCGTGTTAAACAGGTACACTCCCAGGCCATTTGGCGCTGGACTGAAATTGCTGAAACTCAGTTCACATCGGGCCCTCACAGCCAGTCGTCACAGGAGACTGTGACCCCAGCATGCTGTGCTGGATTTGAACCCGGGTCGCAGAGGTGAAAGGTGAAAGCCTGATCTCCTTGCATTAATCAGTCCCCTGGCAAACCACCATCCTGCACTGGCCACAGTCCCAGCGAGTGATCCACTTACTTGTGAGCTGCCACTGCCGTGATTGCTGCGATTATGCTGGTTTTCGATACCTTCCCACCAAAGGCACCGCCAATCCTTTTAACACGGACCGTGACTCGATTGGACGGAACTCCCAGCGACTCTGCAACTACTCTCTGTCAGAACAAGCAACAATTATTGACAGAAATCTGAGCTCTCTACTGGTTCGACCATGGGGGGTGGGGCGGGGCGGGGGGGGCTCGATATTAACTCCTGGGTGGGAACGCGAGCGGCCAGCACCTCTGGGAGCAGAGGCAGGGAGACGGGGCCAACTTTAACCCCAGGGCCTCATTAACAGGACACTTCCCGACCAAATCTGCCTGGGAGGCCGTTGGGACGGGGCTGCCTGGCCGTTGGAGGTTGCTGCTGGGGACCCAGGGGCACGGTCCCCCAGCACAAGGGGAATCCAGGTCAGGGGAAGCTCAGGGCAGGGGAGGCCCATGGTTTCCTTCTGGGGCTCGGAGCTTCACTCCTGCTCCTCCTGGCCCCTCAGAGAAACTAAAAACTATAATGTAGAAACCTCATCTTGCTGGGCTCCTCTTCTAGCCCTCGATCCGGCTCCCGGCAGGTTTTGACCTGATGGGTGAGGCCATCATTGCTCCCGCAGCTCAGGCCTCAGGTTAAAATAGCAGATCAGGCCCCAATGATGTCATCAGAGCCAATTTGCATATTTAAAGCAGACCCCGTCAGCTTGGGGGTCCAAACCGAAACTGCTTCCATTCCCTGCCATTCCCGGTTTCTTCCCTCTTGTCTTGCTGGGACACGGTTCCCCTGGTAACGGCGGCCCCTTCACTACCTCACCCAAATGGCCGACCTTCCTGAGCATATGCAAGCCTGGGCAGTGAGTGTCTGCAAACTACTTGACCACGGCAGGGGAAGGTGGGTGACCGGCCCAAAGCCCACCTGGGCCTCACCTGACGTCCTTGCTCACGTCCACTTTCCACCTGGAATACTGAGTAGGTATCAGGAACGGGAAACCTGACCGATTGTCCTGTCCCGAGCCCAGGAGCTGGGGGCCATGGTGGCTGTTGCTGCTGATATTCATTGTCTAAGATGATACCAGCCTTGGAACCAGAGGTCAATGAATCAACGCAGGAGAGCAAAGAACGGGCAGGCCAGAAGAGGAACAGTCATGTTACCGCTGACAACAGCACCACATCCCGAAGGAGATTGCTCGCCCGTTCGCATTGGAACAGCTGGAAATAGAACGGGAACCATTCACCTGCAGTAATGGGGGTCACAGCAGGCCAGAGTGGGGTGAATCACAATGACTTACCTGAGAAAACGCTGGATGTTGTGTTGAACAAACCATTTCAATTTCTCCGTCCTCACCTTTGGGAATGACGAGGACACTTTGGGTTTCCATGTAAAAATGTTCCTGGCCTCCAACATGGATCTGTCCTGTAAATACAAGTGATGCTATTGAATGTAAAAGGATTACTTGGTGGACTGGAGGTTGCATGAAGTTAATTGAATTCAAAGGGGTCGATTTTCACACCCTTGATCGGGTGCGTTCCTGGCGGGGGGGGCAACGAAAATCGGGGATTCCCGGGGCAGGTCCGGAGCCCGGCTCCAACCCGCCCCATTTCCGGGTTCCCCAGTGACGCGCTGGCGTGCGCGCGCAGCCCTCGCATGTGGGACTCCCGCCGGCAATTAAAGCCAGCGGGGTGCCACTTAAAGTATTTATTTTGGTATTTCAGGTCGTTTACAGACCTGATTAACGAGATATTTTAGGAGGGTTGGGATTTTACAAACAATTGGGACTGTTTCCCGTTCACAGTTCAAATGGACGTGTTGCAGCTGTCAGCCTGTGGCAGCTGCAAAGGTCCATTTGACAGGTGGTGGGGGGAGACCCTCACTCATTGCAGGAGGCCACTCTGTCACTTGGGACAAAGCTTGGCCTCCACCACCCTCCTCCTGACAGTCAAAGTCACCAACATGCACACTTACCCCGGGGTCCAGAGACATGTACCTACCTTGCGGACCCCCTCAGATGTACATCTTCCGGATGGGGGCCGCCGTAGCTGCAGTCATGACCTCCTCGGAGGGTGAACAGCATCACCAGCCTCGCCATCCACGCCGTCCACCTCTGACACGTGGAGCTCCACAACAGAGTGCTGTGACACATCCACCTGTACAGCAGGAGGGAGGGCTACCGCAGAGAGAGATGCATCGCAGAGGGCACTACCCTCGCCACAGGGTCCACAGACCGAGGCTCAGCTTCCTGGACCTCTCTGAGCAGCAGTGCACACGAAGGCTCAGAGTCACTCAACATGTAGTCGTGGACATCTGCAGCCTCCTTCATGCAGAGCTGCTCCTGGCTGGCCCGAGCACCATCTTCTTACCTGTCGCTGTCAAAGTCACCACTGCCCTCAACAACTTCTCCTCCGCATCCTTCCAGGGTGCCACCGGGGACATCGCCGACGTCTCCACAAAAGAGCCCTGCAAATACACCTACACCCACTCTGCAGTGACACAATGGGTGGCATCAGTTGTGGGTCTTCATTGTGATCCTCAGGAAAGGGCATTATTGCACCAACCAGACAGGATTCGCGAAGACATGGCAGTAGTGGTGACAATATAATATGTAATGTGAGTTGGTCAGAAATTAAATATAAGTAAAAACCATGACAAACCCTCAAACACCCTTGTGCATCCCCTTCATGCTCACGACACGTTTGCCTTACGCTGCCTACTGCACATATGTGATGCATGCCCTGTGGGTGCAGCACAGGTAGTAGCAGGTTGAGTGAGGCTGACCATGAAAGAGATGCACGAGAGGGTGAGTATGAGATAGAGCCTTGAGATTGTATGAGGATTAGGTTGAGTGGTAGTGGCGGGATGAGTATTGGCGAGGTGAGTAAGTGCAGGTAAGATGAGGATGAGGTTTGAGTGGGTATGAGGGGTGATGTGACAGAGTAGTGTTGGCAGTGCAGAAGGAGATGTGGGGTGGGGGCGGTGATGTGGCAGACGGAGTGTAGGGGAATGAGTAAGTGTACTCACTTTGGCTGACCTACTGAGGTCATTGCAGCGCCTCCTGCACTGTATGCAGGTGGACGATATGTTGGTGGTGCAGGTGACCTCCTCTGCCACCTCGAGTCAGGCCTTCCTGGTGGCAGAGGCAGGCTGCTTCCTCCCGCTCGCCGGGGGGTGGGGGGAAGATCTCTGTCCTCCCCCTCCTCCTCACCCCATCCAATAAGAGCTGGAGTGAGGCATCATTAAACTGGGAGCAGCCTTCCCCCTGGGCTGCTCCATGCTGTAATTTTTGCTATTGGTTGCAGCATCAGTCAGTGGAGGACTGCCCCTTTAAATAGGGCTCCTCCAGCTGACAGACCTTACTGCGCATGCGCAGCCCGCCCGATGCGCAGATCAGCAGCCCGGAACCCGGAAGAACAGGTAAGTGGATCCAATCAGCCTGCGATCGCGCGCGGGGCAGACTGATTTCGCCGGGCGCGTTACCCACGCACCCAATCGCCCCCCCGCCGCGAACCCGCCGCCCTGGTAATATCGGGTCCAAATACTTTATTCTCATGATCAATGCAGAAGAAAAGATTAAAGTACAAACCCAATGTGTCATCCATAAGTCTCAATGTGTCATCTATAATCCAGAGACACAGACCCCCGTCCCATCACCGTGTGGGGGAATCACAGACACAGACCCCCCTCCCATCACCGTGTGGGGGAATCACAGACACAGACCCCCCTCCCATCACCGTGTGAGGGAATCACAGACACAGACCCCCCTCCCATCACCGTGTGAGGGAATCACAGACACAGACCCCCCTCCCATCACCGTGTGAGGGAATCACAGACACAGACCCCCCTCCCATCACCGTGTGGGGGAATCACAGACACAGACCCCCCTCCCATCACCGTGTGGGGGAATCACAGACACAGACCCCCCTCCCATCACCGTGTGGGGGAATCACAGACACAGACCCCCCTCCCATCACCGTGTGAGGGAATCACAGACACAGACACCCCTCCCATCACCGTGTGGGGGAATCACAGATACAGACCCCCCTCCCATCACCGTGTGGGGGAATCACAGGCAGAGACCCCCCTCCCATCACCGTGTGGGGGGAATCACAGACACAGACACCCCTCCCATCACCGTGTGGGGGAATCACAGACACAGACCCCCCCCTCCCATCACCGTGTGGGGGAATCACAGACACAGACCCCCCCCTCCCATCACCGTGTGGGGGAATCACAGACACAGACCCCCCTCCCATCACCGTGTGGGGGAATCACAGACACAGACCCCCCTCCCATCACCGTGTGACGGAATCACAGGCACAGACCCCCCTCCCATCACCGTGTGACGGAATCACAGGCAGAGACCCCCCTCCCATCACCGTGTGGGGGAATCACAGGCAGAGAACCCCCTCCCATCACCGTGTGGGGGAATCACAGACAGAGACCCCCCTCCCATCACCGTGTGGGGGAATCACAGGCAGAGACCCTACCCCCACCGTCCCATCACACTGATACTGCTGAGTTTCTGGGAGTTGTCTTGTTTGTCAGTTGGGATTGGAGTGTTTGATAAAATGTTTGTGAGCGACACTGATCATAGAATCGTAGAATCATACAGCATAGGAGGCCATTCAGCCCATCATGCCCTTGCTGGCTCTTTGAAAGAGCTATCCAATTAGTCCCACTCCCCTGTTTCTTCCCCATACCCCTGCAAGTTATTATTGAATCTGTTTCCATCACCCTTTCAGGCCGTGAATTCCAGATCAGAACAACTCGCTGCCTAAAAAAATTCCGCTCATCTCCCCTCTGGTTAATTTGCCAATTACCTTAAATCTGTGACCTCTGGTTACTAACCCCTTTGCCACTGGAAATAGTTTATCATTAGTTATCAAAACCCTTGATAGAATCATAGAATCGTAGAAAGGTTACAGCATGGAAGGAGGCCATTCGATCCTTCGAGTCCATGCCGGCTCTCTGCAAGAGCAATCCAGCTCGTCCCACTCCCCCGCACTATCCCCGCAGCCCTGCAATTTTTTTCCTTTCAAGTACTTATCCAGTTCCCTTTTGAAGGCCATGATTGAATCTGCCTCCACCACCCCCTCGGGCAGTGCGCTCCAGATCCTAACCACTCGCTGTGTAAAAAAGCTTTTCCTCATATCACCTTTGGTTCTTTTGCCAATCACCTTAAATCAATGCCCTCTGGTTCTTGACCCTTCCGCCAATGGGAGCAGTTTCTCTCTATCTACTCTGTCTAGACCCTTCATGATTTTGAATACCTCTATCAAATCTCCTCGCAATCTTCTCTGTTCCAGGAGAACAACCCCAGCTTCTCCAGTCTATCCACGTAACTAAAGCCCCTCATCCCTGGAATCATTCTAGTAAATCTCTTCTGCACCCTCTCTAAGGCCGTCACATCTTTCCTAAATTGTGGTGCCCAGAACTGGACACAATACTCCAGTTGTGGCCGAACCAGTGTTTTATAAAGGTTCATCATGACTTCCCTGCTTTTGTACTCTATGTCTCTATTGATAAAGCCCAGGATCCCGATGCTTTTTTAACCGCTTTCTCAACCTGCCCTGCCACTTTCAATGATTTGTGCACATATACCCCCAGGTCTCTCTGTTCCTGTATCCCTTTTACAGTTGTGCCCTTTAGTTTATATTGCCTCTCCTCATTCTTCCGACCAAAATGTATCACCTTGCATTTTTCTGCGTTAAATTTCATCTGCCATGTGTCTGCCCATTCCACCAGCCTGTCTATATCCTCTTGAAGTCTATCACTATCCTCCTCACTGTTCACACTTCCAAGTTTTGTGTCATCTGCAAATTTGGAAATTGTGCCCTGTACACCCAAGACCAAGTCATTGATATATATCAAGAAAAGCAGTGGTCCCAGCATCGACCCCTGGGGAACACCACTGTACACCTCCCTCCAGTCCGAAAAACAACCGTTCACCACTACTCTCTGTTTCCTGTTATTAAGTCAATTCTGTATCCCTGTTGCCACTGCCCCCTTTATTCCACGGGCCGCAATCTTGATGACAAGCCTATTATGCAGCACTTTATCAAACGCCTTTTGAAAGTCCAGATACACCACATCAACTGCACCGCCCTCATCTATCCTCTCTGTTACCTCATCAAAAAACTCTATCAAGTTAGTTAAACACGATTTGCCTTTAACAAATCCGTGCTGGCTTTCCCTATTCAATCCACACTTGTCCAAGTGACTGTTAATACTGTCCCGGATTATTGTTTCTAAAAGTTTCCCCACCACCGTGGTTAAACTGACTGGCCTATAGTTGCTGGGTTTATCCTGACACCCTTTTTTGAACAAGGATGTAACAATCACAATTCTCCAATCCTCTGGCACCACCCTCGTATCGAAGGATGTTTGGAAGATTATGGCCAGCACCTCCGCAATTTCCACCCCAACTTCCCTCTACAACCGAGGATGCATCCCATCCAGACCGGGTGACTTATCTACTTTAAGTACAGCGAGCCTTTCTAGTACCCCCTCTATCAATTTTTAACCCATCCAGTATCTCAACTACATCTTCCTTTACTGAGACTCTGGTAGCATCTTCTTCCTTGGCAAAGACAGATACAAAGTACTCACTTAGTACCTCGGTCATGCCCTCTGCTTCCAGTAGATCTCCTTTATGGTCCCTAATCGGCCCTGCTCCTCCTCTTACTACCCGTTTATTATTTATATGCCTGTAGAAGACTTTTAGATTCCCTTTTATGTTTACCGCCAGTCTATTCTCATACTCTCTCTTTGCCCCTCTTATTTCCTTTTTCACTTCCCCTCTGAACTTTCTACATTCAGCCTGGTTCTCACTTGTGTTATCAAACTGACGTCTGTCATACGCCCCTTTTTTCCACTTCATCTTACTCTCTCTCTCTCTCTCGTCATCTAGGGAGCTCTGACTTTAGTTGCCCGACCTTTCTCCCTCGTGGGAGTGTGCCTAGACTGTACCTGAACCATCTCCTCCTTAAAGGCCACCCACTGTTCAATTAAAGTTTTGCCTGCCAATCTTTGATTCCAATTTACCCGGGCCAGATCTGTTCTCATCCCACTGAAATTGGCCCTCCTCCAATTGAGTATTTTTACTTTAGAGTGGTCCATGTCCTTTTCCATAGCTAGTCTAAACCTTATGATACTATGATCGCTGTTCCCTAAATGCTCCCCCACTGACACTTGCTCCACTTGGCCCACCTAATTCCCCAGAACCAAGTCCAGCAATGCCTCCTTCCTCGTTGGTCCAGAAATGTACTGGTCAAGAAAGTTCTCCTGAACACACTTCAAAAATTCCTCCCCCTCTTTGCCCCTTATTATTACTATCCCAGTCTATATTAGGAGAGTTGAAGTCCCCTGTTATCACTACTTTATGGCTTTTGCACCTCTCTGCAATTTCCCTGAAAATTTGCTCCTCTATTTCCTTCCCACTAGTTGGTGGTCTATAGAATACACCCAGTAGTGTAATGGCACCTCTAATGTTTCTTAACTCTAACCAAATAGATCCTGTCCTTGACCCCTCCAGGACATCCTCTCTCTCCAGCACTGCAATATTTTTAATCAATACTGCCACCACCCTCCCCTCCTTTCTTTCCTTCGCTATCTTTCCTGAACACCTTGTATCAGGAATATTTAGTAACCAATCCTGCCCTTTTTTGAGCCAGGTCTCCGTTATCGCCACACCATCATATTCCCATGTGGCTATTTGTTCCTGCAGCTCACCACCCTTGTTTACTACACTTCATGCGTTTACACACATGCCCTGTGAACCAACCTTGGACTTCCTTGTACTCTCTCTGAGTCTGATCCCACCGAATACTGTACTATTTCTTATTCTAATCTTTCTCTCCCAATCCTTTGTGCACCTTATTTCTCTTTTCCAATGTTACATCCTGGTGCCCATCCCCCATGATTTTGAACACCTCGATCAAATCTCCCCTGAACCTTCTCTGTTCGAAGGACAATCCCAGCTTCTCCTGTCTCTCCACATAACTGAAATCCCTCATCCCTGGTCCCATTCCAGTAAATCTACTCTGCACCCTCTCTGACGACTTGACATCCTTCCTGAGGGAATGGATTAGAATGTGTGGAATTTATTCCTGTACCAGTGACAGCCACGAACTCAGCAAAGAAAACACACCCGCTCAGTCCAAAACACACCCGCTCAGTCCAAAACACACCCGCTCAGTCCAAAACACACCCGCTCAGTCCAAAACACACCCGCTCAGTCCAAAACACACCCGTTAACCCAAAACACACCTGCTCAGCCCAAAACACACCCGCTCAGTCCAAAACACACCCGTTAACCCAAAACACACCCGTTAACCCAAAACACACCCGCTCAGTCCAAAACACACCCGTTAACCCAAAACACACCCGTTAACCCAAAACTCACCCGCTCAGCCCAAAACACACCCGTTAACCCAAAACACACCCGTTAACCCAAAACTCACCCGCTCAGCCCAAAACACGCCCGTTAACCCAAAAGACACCCGTTAACCCAAAACTCACCCGCTCAGCCCAAAATACACCCGTTAACCCAAAACACACCCGCTCAGCCCAAAACACACCCGCTCAGCCCAAAACACACCCGCTCAGCCCAAAACACACCCGTTAACCCAAAACACACCCGCTCAGCCCAAAACACACCCGCTCAGTCCAAAACACACCCGTTAACCCAAAACACACCCGTTAAACCAAAACACACCCGTTAACCCAAAACACACCCGCTCAGCCCAAAATACACCCGTTAACCCAAAACACACCCGCTCAGCCCGAAACACACCCGCTCAGCCCAAAACACACCCGTTAACCCAAAACACACCTGCTCAGCCCAAAATACACCCGCTCAGTCCAAAACACACCCGCTCAGCCCAAAACACACCCGCTCAGCCCAAAACACACCCGTTAACCCAAAACACACCCGCTCAGCCCAAAACACACCCGCTCAGCCCAAAACAGACCCGCTCAGCCCAAAACACACCCGTTAACCCAAAACACACCCGCTCAGTCAAAAAGACACCCGCTCAGCCCAAAATACACCCGCTCAGTCCAAAACACACCCGCTCAGTCCAAAACACACCCGCTCAGCCCAAAACACACCCGCTCAGCCCAAAACACACCCGCTAAGTCCAAAACACACCCGCTCAGCCCAAAACACAACCGCTCAGTCCAAAACACAACCGCTCAGCCCAAAACACACCCGCTCAGTCCAAAACACACCCGCTCAGCCCAAAACACAGCCGCTCAGCCCAAAACACAGCCGTAAACCCAAAACACACCCGCTCAGCCCAAAACACACCCGTTAACCCAAAATACACCCGCTCAGCCCAAAACAGACCTGCTCAGCCCAAAACACACCCGCTCAGCCCAAAACACACCCGCTCAGCCCAAAACACACCCGCTCAGCCCAAAACACACCCGCTCAGCCCAAAACACACCCGCTCAGCCCAAAATACACCCGCTCAGCCCAAAATACACCCGCTCAGCCCAAAACACACCCGCTCAGCCCAAAATACACCCGCTCAGCCCAAAATACACCCGTTAACCCAAAACAGACCCGCTCAGCCGAAAACAGACACGCTCAGCCGAAAATACACCCGCTCAGCCCAAAATACACCCGCTCAGCCCAAAACACACCCGCTCAGCCCAAAATACACCCGCTTAGTCCAAAACACACCCGCTCAGCCCAAAACACACCCGCTCAGCCCAAAACACACCCGCTCAGCCCAAAACACACCCGCTCAGCCCAAAACACACCCGTTAACCCAAAACACACCCGCTCAGCCCAAAACACACCCGCTCAGCCCAAAACACACCCGCTCAGCCCAAAACACACCCGCTCAGCCCAAAACACACCCGCTCAGCCCAAAACACACCCGCTCAGCCCAAAACACACTCGCTCAGCCCAAAATACACCCGTTAACCCAAAACACACCCGCTCAGCCCAAAACACACCCGCTCAGCCCAAAACAGACTCGCTCAGCCCAAAATTCACCCGTTAACCCAAAACACACCCGCTCAGTCCAAAACACACCCGCTCAGCCCAAAACACACTCGCTCAGCCCAAAATACACCCGTTAACCCAAAACACACCCGCTCAGCCCAAAACACACCCGCTCAGCCCAAAACACACCCGCTCAGCCCAAAACACACCCGCTCAGCCCAAAACACACCCGCTCAGCCCAAAACACACCCGCTCAGCCCAAAACACACCCGCTCAGCCCAAAACACACCCGCTCAGCCCAAAACACACCCGCTCAGCCCAAAACACACCCGCTCAGTCCAAAACACACCCGCTCATCCCAAAACACACCCGCTCAGCCCAAAACACACCCGCTCAGTCCAAAACACACCCGCTCAGCCCAAAACACACTCGCTCAGCCCAAAACACACCCGCTCAGCCCAAAACACACCCGCTCAGCCCAAAACACAACCGTTAACCCAAAACACACCCGCTCAGCTCAAAACACACCCGCTCAGCCCAAAACACACTCGCTCAGCCCAAAACACACCCGCTCAGCCCAAAACACAACCGTTAACCCAAAACACACCCGCTCAGCTCAAAACACACCCGCTCAGCCCAAAACACACCCGCTCAGCCCAAAACACACCCGCTCAGCCCAAAACACACCCGCTCAGCCCAAAACACACTCGCTCAGTCCAAAACACACCCGCTCAGCCCAAAACACACCCGCTCAGCCCAAAACACAGCCGCTCAGCCCAAAACACACCCGCTCAGCTCAAAACACACCCGCTCAGCTCAAAACACACCCGCTCAGCCCAAAATACACCCACTCAGCCCAAAACACACCCACTCAGCCCAAAACACACCCGCTCAGCCCAAAACACACCCGCTCAGCCCAAAACACACCCGCTCAGCCCAAAACATTCCCGCTCAGCCCAAAACACACCATCTCAGCCCAAAACACACCCGCTCATCCCAAAACACACCCGTTAACCCAAAACACAGCCGCTCATCCCAAAACACAACCGTTAACCCAAAACACACCCGCTCAGCCCAAAACACACCCGTTAACCCAAAACACACCTGCTCAGCCCAAAACACACCCGCTCATATCAAAACACAACCGTTAACCCAAAACACACCCGCTCAGTCCAAAACACACCCGCTCAGTCCAAAACACACCCGCTCAGTCCAAAAGACACCCGCTCAGCCCAAAACACACCCGCTCAGTCCAAAACACACCCGCTCAGCCCACAACACACCCGCTCAGCCCAAAACACACCCGCTCAGCCCAAAACACACCCGCTCAGCCCAAAACACAGCCGCTCAGTCCAAAACACACCCGCTCAGCCCAAAACACACCCGCTCAGTCCAAAACACACCCACTCAGCCCAAAACACACCCACTCAGCCCAAAACACACCCGCTCAGCCCAAAACACACCCGCTCAGCCCAAAACACACCCGCTCAGCCCAAAACACACCCGCTCAGCCCAAAACACACCCGCTCAGTCCAAAACACACTCGCTCAGCCCAAAACACACCCGCTCAGCCCAAAACACAACCGTTAACCCAAAACACACCCGCTCAGTCCAAAACACACCCGCTCAGCCCAAAACACACCTGCTCAGCCCAAAACACACCCACTCAGCCCAAAACACACCCGCTCAGCCCAAAACACACCCGCTCAGCCCAAAACACACCCGCTCAGCCCAAAACACACCGCTCAGCCAACACACCCGCTCAGCCCAAAACACACCCGCTCAGCCCAATACACACCCGCTCAGCCCAAAACACACCCGCTCAGTCCAAAACACACCCGCTCAGCCCAAAACACACCCGCTCAGCCCAAAACACACCCACTCAGCCCAAAACACACCCGCTCAGCCCAAAACACACCCGCTCAGCCCAAAACACACCCACTCAGCCCAAAACACACCCGCTCAGCCGAAAACACACTCGCTCAGCCCAAAACACACCCGCTCAGCCCAAAACACACCCGCTCAGCCCAAAACACACCCGCTCAGCCCAAAACACACCTGCTAACCCAAAACACACCCGTTAACCCAAAACACACCCGCTCAGCCCAAAACACACCTGCTAACCCAAAACACACCCGTTAACCCAAAACACACCCGCTCAGCCCAAAACACACCTGCTAACCCAAAACACACCCGTTAACCCAAAACACACCCGCTCAGTCCAAAACACACTCGCTCAGCCCAAAACACACCCGCTCAGCCCAAAACACACCCGCTCAGCCCAAAACACACCCGCTCATCCCAAAACACACCCGCTCAGCCCAAAACACACCCGCTCATCCCAAAACACACCCGTTAACCCAAAACACACCCGCTCAGCCCAAAACACACCTGCTAACCCAAAACACACCCGTTAACCCAAAACACACCCGCTCAGCCCAAAACACACCTGCTAACCCAAAACACACCCGTTAACCCAAAACACACCCGCTCAGTCCAAAACACACCCGCTCAGCCCAAAACACACCCGCTCAGCCCAAAACACACCCGCTCAGCAACAAAACACAACAGCTCAGCCCAAAACACACCCGCTCAGCCCAAAACACACCCGCTCAGCCCAAAACACACCCGCTCAGCCCAAAACACAACCGCTCAGCCCAAAACACACCCGCTCAGCCCAAAACACAACCGCTCTGCCCAAAACACAGCCGCTCAGCCCAAAACACACCCGCTCAGCCCAAAACACACCCGCTCAGCCCAAAACACACCCGCTCAGCCCAAAACACACCCGCTCAGCCCAAAACATTCCCGCTCAGCCCAAAACACACCATCTCAGCCCAAAACACACCCGCTCAGCCCAAAACACAACCGTTAACCCAAAACACACCCGCTCAGCCCAAAACACACCCGCTCAGCCCAAAACACACCCGCTCAGCCCAAAACACACCCGCTCAGCCCAAAACACACCCGCTCAGCCCAAAACACACCCGCTCATCCCAAAACACAACCGTTAACCCAAAACACACCCGTTAACCCAAAACACAGCCGCTCAGCCCAAAACACAACCGTTAACCCAAAACACACCCGCTCAGCCCAAAACACACCCGTTAACCCAAAACACACCTGCTCAGCCCAAAACACACCCGCTCATATCAAAACACAACCGTTAACCCAAAACACACTCGCTCAGTCCAAAACACACCTGCTCAGGCCAAAACACACCCGCTCAGTCCAAAACACACCCGCTCAGCCCAAAACACACCCGCTCAGTCTAAAACACACCCGCTCAGTCCAAAACACACCCGCTCAGTCCAAAACACACCCGCTCAGCCCACAACACACCCGCTCAGCCCAAAACACACTCGCTCAGCCCAAAACACAGCCGCTCAGTCCAAAACACACCCGCTCAGCCCAAAACACACCCGCTCAGTCCAAAACACACCCGCTCAGCCCAAAATACACCATCTCAGCCCAAAACACACCCGCTCAGCCCAAAACACACCCGCTCAGCCCAAAACACACCCGCTCAGCCCAAAACACACCCGCTCAGCCCAAAACACACCCGCTCAGCCCAAAACACACCCGCTCAGTCCAAAACACACTCGCTCAGCCCAAAACACACCCGCTCAGCCCAAAACACAACCGTTAACCCAAAACACACCCGCTCAGTCCAAAACACACCCGCTCAGCCCAAAACACACCCGCTCAGCCCAAAACACACCCGCTCAGCCCAAAACATTCCCGCTCAGCCCAAAACACACCATCTCAGCCCAAAACACACCCGCTCATCCCAAAACACACCCGTTAACCCAAAACACAGCCGCTCATCCCAAAACACAACCGTTAACCCAAAACACACCCGCTCAGTCCAAAACACACCCGCTCAGCCCAAAACACACCTGCTCAGCCCAAAACACACCCACTCAGCCCAAAACACACCCGCTCAGCCCAAAACACACCCGCTCAGCCCAAAACACACCCGCTCAGCCCAAAACACACCGCTCAGCCAACACACCCGCTCAGCCCAAAACACACCCGCTCAGCCCAATACACACCCGCTCAGCCCAAAACACACCCGCTCAGTCCAAAACACACCCGCTCAGCCCAAAACACACCCGCTCAGCCCAAAACACACCCACTCAGCCCAAAACACACCCGCTCAGCCCAAAACACACCCGCTCAGCCCAAAACACACCCACTCAGCCCAAAACACACCCGCTCAGCCGAAAACACACTCGCTCAGCCCAAAACACACCCGCTCAGCCCAAAACACACCCGCTCAGCCCAAAACACACCCGCTCAGCCCAAAACACACCTGCTAACCCAAAACACACCCGTTAACCCAAAACACACCCGCTCAGCCCAAAACACACCTGCTAACCCAAAACACACCCGTTAACCCAAAACACACCCGCTCAGCCCAAAACACACCTGCTAACCCAAAACACACCCGTTAACCCAAAACACACCCGCTCAGTCCAAAACACACTCGCTCAGCCCAAAACACACCCGCTCAGCCCAAAACACACCCGCTCAGCCCAAAACACACCCGCTCATCCCAAAACACACCCGCTCAGCCCAAAACACACCCGCTCATCCCAAAACACACCCGTTAACCCAAAACACACCCGCTCAGCCCAAAACACACCTGCTAACCCAAAACACACCCGTTAACCCAAAACACACCCGCTCAGCCCAAAACACACCTGCTAACCCAAAACACACCCGTTAACCCAAAACACACCCGCTCAGTCCAAAACACACCCGCTCAGCCCAAAACACACCCGCTCAGCCCAAAACACACCCGCTCAGCAACAAAACACAACAGCTCAGCCCAAAACACACCCGCTCAGCCCAAAACACACCCGCTCAGCCCAAAACACACCCGCTCAGCCCAAAACACAACCGCTCAGCCCAAAACACACCCGCTCAGCCCAAAACACAACCGCTCTGCCCAAAACACAGCCGCTCAGCCCAAAACACACCCGCTCAGCCCAAAACACACCCGCTCAGCCCAAAACACACCCGCTCAGCCCAAAACACACCCGCTCAGCCCAAAACATTCCCGCTCAGCCCAAAACACACCATCTCAGCCCAAAACACACCCGCTCAGCCCAAAACACAACCGTTAACCCAAAACACACCCGCTCAGCCCAAAACACACCCGCTCAGCCCAAAACACACCCGCTCAGCCCAAAACACACCCGCTCAGCCCAAAACACACCCGCTCAGCCCAAAACACACCCGCTCATCCCAAAACACAACCGTTAACCCAAAACACACCCGTTAACCCAAAACACAGCCGCTCAGCCCAAAACACAACCGTTAACCCAAAACACACCCGCTCAGCCCAAAACACACCCGTTAACCCAAAACACACCTGCTCAGCCCAAAACACACCCGCTCATATCAAAACACAACCGTTAACCCAAAACACACTCGCTCAGTCCAAAACACACCTGCTCAGCCCAAAACACACCCGCTCAGTCCAAAACACACCCGCTCAGCCCAAAACACACCCGCTCAGTCTAAAACACACCCGCTCAGTCCAAAACACACCCGCTCAGTCCAAAACACACCCGCTCAGCCCACAACACACCCGCTCAGCCCAAAACACACTCGCTCAGCCCAAAACACAGCCGCTCAGTCCAAAACACACCCGCTCAGCCCAAAACACACCCGCTCAGTCCAAAACACACCCGCTCAGCCCAAAATACACCATCTCAGCCCAAAACACACCCGCTCAGCCCAAAACACACCCGCTCAGCCCAAAACACACCCGCTCAGCCCAAAACACACCCGCTCAGCCCAAAACACACCCGCTCAGCCCAAAACACACCCGCTCAGTCCAAAACACACTCGCTCAGCCCAAAACACACCCGCTCAGCCCAAAACACAACCGTTAACCCAAAACACACCCGCTCAGTCCAAAACACACCCGCTCAGCCCAAAACACACCCGCTCAGCCCAAAACACACCCGCTCAGCCCAAAACACACCCGCTCAGCCCAAAACACACCCGCTCAGGCCAAAACTCACCCGCTCAGCCCAAAACACACCCGCTCAGCCCAATACACACCCGCTCAGCCCAAAACACACCCGCTCAGTCCAAAACACACCCGCTCAGCCCAAAACACACCCGCTCAGCCCAAAACACACCCGCTCAGCCCAAAACACACCCGCTCAGCCCAAAACACACTCGCTCAGCCCAAAACACACCCGCTCAGCCCAAAACACACCCGCTCATCCCAAAACACAACCGTTAACCCAAAACACACCCGCTCAGCCCAAAACACACCTGCTAACCCAAAACACACCCGTTAACCCAAAACACACCCACTCAGCCCAAAACACACCCGCTCATCCCAAAACACAACCGTTAACCCAAAACACACCCGCTCAGTCCAAAACACACCCGCTCAGCCCAAAACACACCCGCTCAGCCCAAAACACACCCGCTCATCAACAAAACACAACAGCTCAGCCCAAAACACACCCGCTCAGCCCAAAACACAACCGCTCAGCCCAAAACACACCCGCTCAGTCCAAAACACACCCGCTCAGCCAAAACACACCCGCTCAGTCCAAAACACACCCTCTCAGCCCAAAACACACCCGCTCAGCCCAAAACACACCCGCTCAGCCCAAAACACACCCGCTCAGCCCAAAACTCAACCGCTCAGCCCAAAACACACCCGCTCAGCCCAAAACACAACCGCTCTGCCCAAAACACAGCCGCTCAGCCCAAAACACACCCGCTCAGCCCAAAATACACCCGCTCAGCCCAAAACACACTCGCTCAGCTCAAAACACACCCGCTCAGCCCAAAATACACCCACTCAGCCCAAAACACACCCGCTCAGCCCAAAACACACCCGCTCAGCCCAAAACACACCCGCTCAGCCCAAAACACACCCGCTCAGCCCAAAACATTCCCGCTCAGCCCAAAACACACCTTCTCAGCCCAAAACACACCCGCTCAGCCCAAAACACACCCGCTCAGCCCAAAACACACTCGCTCAGCTCAAAACACACCCGCTCAGCCCAAAATACACCCACTCAGCCCAAAACACACCCGCTCAGCCCAAAACACACCCGCTCAGCCCAAAACACACCCGCTCAGCCCAAAACACACTCGCTCAGCCCAAAACACACCCCGCTCAGCCCAAAACACACCCGCTCATCCCAAAACACAACCGTTAACCCAAAACACACCCGCTCAGCCCAAAACACACCTGCTAACCCAAAACACACCCGTTAACCCAAAACACACCCACTCAGCCCAAAACACACCCGCTCATCCCAAAACACAACCGTTAACCCAAAACACACCCGCTCAGTCCAAAACACACCCGCTCAGCCCAAAACACACCCGCTCATCAACAAAACACAACAGCTCAGCCCAAAACACACCCGCTCAGCCCAAAACACAACCGCTCAGCCCAAAACACACCCGCTCAGCCCAAAACACACCCGCTCAGCCCAAAACACACCCGCTCAGCCCAAAACACAACCGCTCAGCCCAAAACACACCCGCTCAGCCCAAAACACAACCGCTCTGCCCAAAACACAGCCGCTCAGCCCAAAACACACCCGCTCAGCCCAAAACACACCCGCTCAGCCCAAACACACCCGCTCAGCCCAAAATACACCCACTCAGCCCAAAACACACCCGCTCAGCCCAAAACACACCCGCTCAGCCCAAAACACACCCGCTCAGCCCAAAACACACCCGCTCAGCCCAAAACATTCCCGCTCAGCCCAAAACACACCTTCTCAGCCCAAAACACACCCGCTCAGCCCAAAACACAACCGTTAACCCAAAACACACCCGCTCAGCCCAAAACACACCCGCTCAGCCCAAAACACACCCGCTCAGCCCAAAACACACCCGCTCATCCCAAAACACACCCGCTCAGCCCAAAACACACCCGCTCAGTCCAAAACACACCCGCTCAGCCCAAAACACACCCGCTCAGCCCAAAACACACCCGCTCAGCCCAAAACACACCCGCTCAGCCCAAAACACACCCGCTCAGCCCAAAACACACCCGCTCAGCCCAAAACACACCCGCTCAGCCCAAAACACACCCGCTCAGCCCAAAACACACCCGCTCAGCCCAAAACACACCCGCTCATCCCAAACACACCCGCTCAGCCCAAAACACACCCGCTCAGTCCAAAACACACCCGCTCAGCCCAAAACACACCCGCTCAGCCCAAAACACACCCGCTCAGCCCAAAACACACCCGCTCAGCCCAAAACACAACCGTTAACCCAAAACACACCCGCTCAGCCCAAAACACACCCGCTCAGTCCAAAACACACCCGCTCAGTCCAAAACACACCCGCTCAGTCCAAAACACACCGCTCAGCCCAAAACACACCCGCTCAGCCCAAAACACACCCGCTCAGCCCAAAACACACCCGCTCAGCCCAAAACACACCCGCTCAGCCCAAAACATTCCCGCTCAGCCCAAAACACACCTTCTCAGCCCAAAACACACCCGCTCAGCCCAAAACACAACCGTTAACCCAAAACACACCCGCTCAGCCCAAAACACACCCGCTCAGCCCAAAACACACCCGCTCAGCCCAAAACACACCCGCTCAGCCCAAAACACACCCGCTCATCCCAAAACACACCCGCTCAGTCCAAAACACACCCGCTCAGCCCAAAACACACCCGCTCAGTCCAAAACACACCCGCTCATCCCAAAACACAACCGTTAACCCAAAACACACCCGCTCAGCCCAAAACACACCCACTCAGTCCAAAACACACCCGCTCAGTCCAAAACACACCCGCTCAGCCCAAAACACACCCGCTCAGTCCAAAACACACCCGCTCAGTCCAAAACACACCCGCTCAGTCCAAAACACACCCGCTCATCCCAAAACACAACCGTTACCCCAAAACACACCCGTTAACCCAAAACACACCCGTTAACCCAAAACGCACCTGCTCAGCCCAAAACACACCCGCTCAGCCCAAAACACACCCGCTCAGACCCAAAACACACCCGCTCAGTCCAAAACACACACGCTCAGTCCAAAACTCACCCGCTCAGCCCAAAACAAACCCGCTCAGCCCAAAACACACCCGCTCAGCCCAAAACACACCCGCTCAGTCCAAAACACACCCGCTCATCCCAAAACACAACCGTTAACCCAAAACGCACCTGCTCAGCCCAAAACACACCCGCTCAGCCCAAAACACACCCGTTAACCCAAAACGCACCTGCTCAGCCCAAAACACACCCGCTCATATCAAAACACAACCGTTAACCCAAAACACACCCGCTCAGTCCAAAACACACCTGCTCAGCCCAAAACACACCCGCTCAGTCCAAAACACACCCGCTCAGCCCAAAACACACCCGCTCAGTCCAAAACACACCCGCTCAGTCCAAAACACACCCGCTCAGCCCACAACACACCCGCTCAGTCCAAAACACACTCGCTCAGCCCAAAACACAGCCGCTCAGTCCAAAACACACCCGCTCAGCCCAAAACACACCCGCTCAGTCCAAAACACACCCGCTCAGCCCAAAATACACCATCTCAGCCCAAAACACACCCGCTCAGCCCAAAACACACCCGTTAACCCAAAACACACCTGCTCAGCCCAAAACACACCCGCTCATATCAAACACAACCGTTAACCCAAAACACACCCGCTCAGTCCAAAACACACCTGCTCAGCCCAAAACACACCCGATCAGTCCAAAACACACCCGCTCAGCCCAAAACACACCCCGCTCAGTCCAAAACACACCCGCTCAGTCCAAAACACACCCGCTCAGTCCAAAACACACCCGCTCAGCCCACAACACACCCGCTCAGTCCAAAACACACCCGCTCAGCCCAAAACACACTCGCTCAGCCCAAAACACAGCCGCTCAGTCCAAAACACACCCGCTCAGCCCAAAACACACCCGCTCAGCCCAAAACACACCCGCTCAGCCCAAAACACACCCGCTCAGCCCAAAACACACCCGCTCAGCCGAAAACACACCCGCTCAGCCCCAAAACACACCCGCTCAGTCCAAAACACACTCGCTCAGCCCAAAACACACCCGCTCAGCCCAAAACACAACCGTTAACCCAAAACACACCCGCTCAGTCCAAAACACACCCGCTCAGCCCAAAACACACCTGCTCAGCCCAAAACACACCCACTCAGCCCAAAACACACCCGCTCAGCCCAAAACACACCCGCTCAGCCCAAAACACACCGCTCAGCCCAAAACACACCCGCTCAGCCCAATACACACCCGCTCAGCCCAAAACACACCCGCTCAGCCCAAAACACACCCGCTCAGCCCAAAACACACCCGCTCAGCCCAAAACACACCCGCTCAGCCGAAAACACACTCGCTCAGCCCAAAACACACCCGCTCAGCCCAAAACACACCCGCTCAGCCCAAAACACACCCGCTCAGTCCAAAACACACCTGCTAACCCAAAACAAACCCGTTAACCCAAAACACACCCACTCAGCCCAAAACACAACCGTTAACCCAAAACACACCCGCTCAGCCCAAAACACACCTGCTAACCCAAAACAAACCCGTTAACCCAAAACACACCCACTCAGCCCAAAACACACCCGCTCAGTCCAAAACACACCCGCTCAGTCCAAAACACACCCGCTCAGCCCACAACACACCCGCTCAGCCCAAAACACACTCGCTCAGCCCAAAACACAGCCGCTCAGTCCAAAACACACCCGCTCAGCCCAAAACACACCCGCTCAGTCCAAAACACACCCGCTCAGCCCAAAATACACCATCTCAGCCCAAAACACACCCGCTCAGCCCAAAACACACCCGCTCAGCCCAAAACACACCCGCTCAGCCCAAAACACACCCGCTCAGCCCAAAACACACCCGCTCAGCCCAAAACACACCCGCTCAGTCCAAAACACACTCGCTCAGCCCAAAACACACCCGCTCAGCCCAAAACACAACCGTTAACCCAAAACACACCGCTCAGTCCAAAACACACCCGCTCAGCCCAAAACACACCCGCTCAGCCCAAAACACACCCGCTCAGCCCAAAACACACCCGCTCAGCCCAAAACACACCCGCTCAGGCCAAAACTCACCCGCTCAGCCCAAAACACACCCGCTCAGCCCAATACACACCCGCTCAGCCCAAAACACACCCGCTCAGTCCAAAACACACCCGCTCAGCCCAAAACACACCCGCTCAGCCCAAAACACACCCGCTCAGCCCAAAACACACCCGCTCAGCCCAAAACACACTCGCTCAGCCAAAACACACCCCGCTCAGCCCAAAACACACCCGCTCATCCCAAAACACAACCGTTAACCCAAAACACACCCGCTCAGCCCAAAACACACCTGCTAACCCAAAACACACCCGTTAACCCAAAACACACCCACTCAGCCCAAAACACACCCGCTCATCCCAAAACACAACCGTTAACCCAAAACACACCCGCTCAGTCCAAAACACACCCGCTCAGCCCAAAACACACCCGCTCAGCCCAAAACACACCCGCTCATCAACAAAACACAACAGCTCAGCCCAAAACACACCCGCTCAGCCCAAAACACAACCGCTCAGCCCAAAACACACCCGCTCAGTCCAAAACACACCCGCTCAGCCCAAAACACACCCGCTCAGTCCAAAACACACCCTCTCAGCCCAAAACACACCCGCTCAGCCCAAAACACACCCGCTCAGCCCAAAACACACCCGCTCAGCCCAAAACTCAACCGCTCAGCCCAAAACACACCCGCTCAGCCCAAAACACAACCGCTCTGCCCAAAACACAGCCGCTCAGCCCAAAACACACCCGCTCAGCCCAAAATACACCCGCTCAGCCCAAAACACACTCGCTCAGCTCAAAACACACCCGCTCAGCCCAAAATACACCCACTCAGCCCAAAACACACCCGCTCAGCCCAAAACACACCCGCTCAGCCCAAAACACACCCGCTCAGCCCAAAACACACCCGCTCAGCCCAAAACATTCCCGCTCAGCCCAAAACACACCTTCTCAGCCCAAAACACACCCGCTCAGCCCAAAACACACCCGCTCAGCCCAAAACACACTCGCTCAGCTCAAAACACACCCGCTCAGCCCAAAATACACCCACTCAGCCCAAAACACACCCGCTCAGCCCAAAACACACCCGCTCAGCCCAAAACACACCCGCTCAGCCCAAAACACACTCGCTCAGCCCAAAACACACCCGCTCAGCCCAAAACACACCCGCTCATCCCAAAACACAACCGTTAACCCAAAACACACCCGCTCAGCCCAAAACACACCTGCTAACCCAAAACACACCCGTTAACCCAAAACACACCCACTCAGCCCAAAACACACCCGCTCATCCCAAAACACAACCGTTAACCAAAACACACCCGCTCAGTCCAAAACACACCCGCTCAGCCCAAAACACACCCGCTCATCAACAAAACACAACAGCTCAGCCCAAAACACACCCGCTCAGCCCAAAACACAACCGCTCAGCCCAAAACACACCCGCTCAGCCCAAAACCACACACCCGCTCAGCCCAAAACACACCCGCTCAGCCCAAAACACAACCGCTCAGCCCAAAACACACCCGCTCAGCCCAAAACACAACCGCTCTGCCCAAAACACAGCCGCTCAGCCCAAAACACACCCGCTCAGCCCAAAACACACCCGCTCAGCCCAAAACACACCCGCTCAGCCCAAAATACACCCACTCAGCCCAAAACACACCCGCTCAGCCCAAAACACACCCGCTCAGCCCAAAACACACCCGCTCAGCCCAAAACACACCCGCTCAGCCCAAAACATTCCCGCTCAGCCCAAAACACACCTTCTCAGCCCAAAACACACCCGCTCAGCCCAAAACACAACCGTTAACCCAAAACACACCCGCTCAGCCCAAAACACACCCGCTCAGCCCAAAACACACCCGCTCAGCCCAAAACACACCCGCTCAGCCCAAAACACACCCGCTCATCCCAAAACACACCCGCTCAGCCCAAAACACACCCGCTCAGTCCAAAACACACCCGCTCAGCCCAAAACACACCCGCTCAGCCCAAAACACACCCGCTCAGCCCAAAACACACCCGCTCAGCCCAAAACACACCCGCTCAGCCCAAAACACACCCGCTCAGCCCAAAACACACCCGCTCAGCCCAAAACACACCCGCTCAGCCCAAAACACACCCGCTCAGCCCAAAACACACCCGCTCATCCCAAAACACACCCGCTCAGCCCAAAACACACCCGCTCAGTCCAAAACACACCCGCTCAGCCCAAAACACACCCGCTCAGCCCAAAACACACCCGCTCAGCCCAAAACACACCCGCTCAGCCCAAAACACAACCGTTAACCCAAAACACACCCGCTCAGCCCAAAACACACCCGCTCAGTCCAAAACACACCCGCTCAGTCCAAAACACACCCGCTCAGTCAAAACACACCGCTCAGCCCAAAACACACCCGCTCAGCCCAAAACACACCCGCTCAGCCCAAAACACACCCGCTCAGCCCAAAACACACCCGCTCAGCCCAAAACATTCCCGCTCAGCCCAAAACACACCTTCTCAGCCCAAAACACACCCGCTCAGCCCAAAACACAACCGTTAACCCAAAACACACCCGCTCAGCCCAAAACACACCCGCTCAGCCCAAAACACACCCGCTCAGCCCAAAACACACCCGCTCAGCCCAAAACACACCCGCTCATCCCAAAACACACCCGCTCAGTCCAAAACACACCCGCTCAGCCCAAAACACACCCGCTCAGTCCAAAACACACCCGCTCATCCCAAAACACAACCGTTAACCCAAAACACACCCGCTCAGCCCAAAACACACCCACTCAGTCCAAAACACACCCGCTCAGTCCAAAACACACCCGCTCAGCCCAAAACACACCCGCTCAGTCCAAAACACACCCGCTCAGTCCAAAACACACCCGCTCAGTCCAAAACACACCCGCTCATCCCAAAACACAACCGTTACCCCAAAACACACCCGTTAACCAAAACACACCCGTTAACCCAAAACGCACCTGCTCAGCCCAAAACACACCCGCTCAGCCCAAAACACACCCGCTCAGCCCAAAACACACCCGCTCAGTCCAAAACACACACGCTCAGTCCAAAACTCACCCGCTCAGCCCAAAACAAACCCGCTCAGCCCAAAACACACCCGCTCAGCCCAAAACACACCCGCTCAGTCCAAAACACACCCGCTCATCCCAAAACACAACCGTTAACCCAAAACGCACCTGCTCAGCCCAAAACACACCCGCTCAGCCCAAAACACACCCGTTAACCCAAAACGCACCTGCTCAGCCCAAAACACACCCGCTCATATCAAAACACAACCGTTAACCCAAAACACACCCGCTCAGTCCAAAACACACCTGCTCAGCCCAAAACACACCCGCTCAGTCCAAAACACACCCGCTCAGCCCAAAACACACCCGCTCAGTCCAAAACACACCCGCTCAGTCCAAAACACACCCGCTCAGCCCACAACACACCCGCTCAGTCCAAAACACACTCGCTCAGCCCAAAACACAGCCGCTCAGTCCAAAACACACCCGCTCAGCCCAAAACACACCCGCTCAGTCCAAAACACACCCGCTCAGCCCAAAATACACCATCTCAGCCCAAAACACACCCGCTCAGCCCAAAACACACCCGTTAACCCAAAACACACCTGCTCAGCCCAAAACACACCCGCTCATATCAAAACACAACCGTTAACCCAAAACACACCCGCTCAGTCCAAAACACACCTGCTCAGCCCAAAACACACCCGATCAGTCCAAAACACACCCGCTCAGCCCAAAACACACCCGCTCAGTCCAAAACACACCCGCTCAGTCCAAAACACACCCGCTCAGTCCAAAACACACCCGCTCAGCCCACAACACACCCGCTCAGTCCAAAACACACCCGCTCAGCCCAAAACACACTCGCTCAGCCCAAAACACAGCCGCTCAGTCCAAAACACACCCGCTCAGCCAAAACACACCCGCTCAGCCCAAAACACACCCGCTCAGCCAAAACACACCCGCTCAGCCCAAAACACACCCGCTCAGCCGAAAACACACCCGCTCAGCCCAAAACACACCCGCTCAGTCCAAAACACACTCGCTCAGCCCAAAACACACCCGCTCAGCCCAAAACACAACCGTTAACCCAAAACACACCCGCTCAGTCCAAAACACACCCGCTCAGCCCAAAACACACCTGCTCAGCCCAAAACACACCCACTCAGCCAAAACACACCCGCTCAGCCAAAACACACCCGCTCAGCCCAAAACACACCGCTCAGCCCAAAACACACCCGCTCAGCCCAATACACACCCGCTCAGCCCAAAACACACCCGCTCAGCCCAAAACACACCCGCTCAGCCCAAAACACACCCGCTCAGCCCAAAACACACCCGCTCAGCCGAAAACACACTCGCTCAGCCCAAAACACACCCGCTCAGCCCAAAACACACCCGCTCAGCCCAAAACACACCCGCTCAGTCCAAAACACACCTGCTAACCCAAAACAAACCCGTTAACCCAAAACACACCCACTCAGCCCAAAACACAACCGTTAACCCAAAACACACCCGCTCAGCCCAAAACACACCTGCTAACCCAAAACAAACCCGTTAACCCAAAACACACCCACTCAGCCCAAAACACACCCGCTCAGTCCAAAACACACTCGCTCAGCCCAAAACACACCCGCTCATCCCAAAACACAACCGTTAACCCAAAACACACCCGCTCAGTCCAAAACACACCCGCTCAGCCCAAAACACACCCGCTCAGCAACAAAACACAACAGCTCAGCCCAAAACACACCCGCTCAGCCCAAAACACACCCGCTCAGCCCAAAACACACCCGCTCAGCCCAAAACACACCCGCTCAGCCCAAAACACAACCGCTCAGCCCAAAACACACCCGCTCAGCCCAAAACACAACCGCTCTGCCCAAAACACAGCCGCTCAGCCCAAAACACACCCGCTCAGCCCAAAACACACCCGCTCAGCCCAAAACACACTCGCTCAGCTCAAAACACACCCGCTCAGCCCAAAATACACCCACTCAGCCCAAAACACACCCGCTCAGCCCAAAACACACACGCTCAGCCCAAAACACACCCGCTCAGCCCAAAACATTCCCGCTCAGCCCAAAACACACCATCTCAGCCCAAAACACACCCGCTCAGCCCAAAACACAACCGTTAAGCCAAAACACACCCGCTCAGCCCAAAACACACCCGCTCAGCCCAAAACACACCCGCTCAGCCCAACACACACCCGCTCAGCCCAAAACACACCCGCTCAGCCCAAAACACACCCGCTCAGTCCAAAACACACCGCTCAGCCCAAAACACACCCGCTCAGCCCAAAACACACCTGCTCAGCCCAAAACACACCCGCTCAGCCCAAACACACCCGCTCATCCCAAAACACAACCGTTAACCCAAAACACACCCGTTAACCCAAAACACAGCCGCTCAGCCCAAAACACACCCGCTCAGCCCAAAACACACCCGCTCAGCCCAAAACACACCCGCTCAGCCCAAAACACACCTGCTCAGCCCAAAACACACCCGCTCAGCCCAAAACACACCCGCTCATCCCAAAACACAACCGTTAACCCAAAACACACCCGCTCAGCCCAAAACACACTCGCTCATCCCAAAACACACCCGTTAACCCAAAACACAACCGCTCAGCCCAAAACACAA
>NW_027139232.1:205000-254750 GCF_035084215.1 Heptranchias perlo | reverse complement strand
TACACCCGCTCAGCCCAAAACACACACGCTCAGCCCAAAACACACCCGCTCAGCCCAAAACATTCCCGCTCAGCCCAAAACACACCATCTCAGCCCAAAACACACCCGCTCAGCCCAAAACACAACCGTTAAGCCAAAACACACCCGCTCAGCCCAAAACACACCCGCTCAGCCCAAAACACACCCGCTCAGCCCAACACACACCCGCTCAGCCCAAAACACACCCGCTCAGCCCAAAACACACCCGCTCAGTCCAAAACACACCGCTCAGCCCAAAACACACCCGCTCAGCCCAAAACACACCTGCTCAGCCCAAAACACACCCGCTCAGCCAAAACACACCCGCTCATCCCAAAACACAACCGTTAACCCAAAACACACCCGTTAACCCAAAACACAGCCGCTCAGCCCAAAACACACCCGCTCAGCCCAAAACACACCCGCTCAGCCCAAAACACACCCGCTCAGCCCAAAACACACCTGCTCAGCCCAAAACACACCCGCTCAGCCCAAAACACACCCGCTCATCCCAAAACACAACCGTTAACCCAAAACACACCCGCTCAGCCCAAAACACACTCGCTCATCCCAAAACACACCCGTTAACCCAAAACACAACCGCTCAGCCCAAAACACACCCGCTCATCCCAAAACACAACCGTTAACCCAAAACACACCCGCTCAGCCCAAAACACACCCGCTCATCCCAAAACACACCCGTTAACCCAAAACACACCCGCTCAGCCCAAAACACACCCGCTCATCCCAAAACACAACCGTTAACCCAAAACACACCCGCTCAGCCCAAAACACACTCGCTCATCCCAAAACACACCCGTTAACCCAAAACACAACCGCTCAGCCCAAAACACACCCGCTCAGCCCAAAACACAACCGTTAACCCAAAACACACCCGCTCAGCCCAAAACACACCCGCTCATATCAAAACACAACCGTTAACCCAAAACACACCCGCTCAGTCCAAAACACACCCGCTCAGTCCAAAACACACCTGCTCAGCCCAAAACACACCCGCTCAGTCCAAAACACACCTGCTCAGCCCAAAACACACCCGCTCAGTCCAAAACACACCCGCTCAGCCCAAAACACACCCGCTCAGTCCAAAACACACCCGCTCAGTCCAAAACACACCCGCTCAGTCCAAAACACACCCGCTCAGCCCACAACACACCCGCTCAGTCCAAAACACACCCGCTCAGCCCAAAACACACTCGCTCAGCCCAAAACACAGCCGCTCAGTCCAAAACACACCCGCTCAGCCCAAAACACACCCGCTCAGTCCAAAACACACCCGCTCAGCCCAAAATACACCATCTCAGCCCAAAACACACCCGCTCAGCCCAAAACACACCCGCTCAGCCCAAAACACACCCGCTCAGCCCAAAACACACCCGCTCAGCCCAAAACACACCCGCTCAGCCCAAAACACACTCGCTCAGCCCAAAACACACCCGCTCAGCCCAAAACACAACCGTTAACCCAAAACACACCCGCTCAGTCCAAAACACACCCGCTCAGCCCAAAACACACCCGCTCAGCCCAAAACACACCCGCTCAGCCCAAAACACACCCGCTCAGCCCAAAACACACCCGCTCAGGCCAAAACTCACCCGCTCAGCCCAAAACACACCCGCTCAGCCCAATACACACCCGCTCAGCCCAAAACACACCCGTTAACCCAAAACACACCCACTCAGCCCAAAACACACCCGCTCATCCCAAAACACAACCGTTAACCCAAAACACACCCGCTCAGTCCAAAACACACCCACTCAGCCCAAAACACACCCGCTCAGTCCAAAACACACTCGCTCAGTCCAAAACACACTCGCTCAGCCCAAAACACACCCGCTCATCCCAAAACACAACCGTTAACCCAAAACACACCCGCTCAGTCCAAAACACACCCGCTCAGCCCAAAACACACCCGCTCAGCAACAAAACACAACAGCTCAGCCCAAAACACACCCGCTCAGCCCAAAACACACCCGCTCAGCCCAAAACACACCCGCTCAGCCCAAAACACACCCGCTCAGCCCAAAACACAACCGCTCAGCCCAAAACACACCCGCTCAGCCCAAAACACAACCGCTCTGCCCAAAACACAGCCGCTCAGCCCAAAACACACCCGCTCAGCCCAAAACACACCCGCTCAGCCCAAAACACACTCGCTCAGCTCAAAACACACCCGCTCAGCCCAAAATACACCCACTCAGCCCAAAACACACCCGCTCAGCCCAAAACACAGACGCTCAGCCCAAAACACACCCGCTCAGCCCAAAACATTCCCGCTCAGCCCAAAACACACCATCTCAGCCCAAAACACACCCGCTCAGCCCAAAACACAACCGTTAAGCCAAAACACACCCGCTCAGCCCAAAACACACCCGCTCAGCCCAAAACACACCCGCTCAGCCCAAACACACCCGCTCAGCCCAAAACACACCCGCTCATCCCAAAACACAACCGTTAACCCAAAACACACCCGTTAACCCAAAACACAGCCGCTCAGCCCAAAACACACCCGCTCAGTCCAAAACACACCCGCTCATCCCAAAATACACCCGCTCATCCCAAAACACAACCGTTAACCCAAAACACACCCGCTCAGCCAAAACACACCCGTTAACCCAAAACACACCCGCTCAGCCCAAAACACACCCGTTAACCCAAAACACACCCGCTCAGCCCAAAACACACCCGCTCATCCCAAAACACAACCGTTAACCCAAAACACACCCGCTCATCCCAAAACACAACCGTTAACCCAAAACACACCCGCTCATCCCAAAACACAACCGTTAACCCAAAACACACCCGCTCAGCCCAAAACACACCCGCTCATATCAAAACACAACCGTTAACCCAAAACACACCCGCTCAGTCCAAAACACACCCGCTCAGTCCAAAACACACCTGCTCAGCCCAAAACACACCCGCTCAGTCCAAAACACACCTGCTCAGCCCAAAACACACCCGCTCAGTCCAAAACACACCCGCTCAGCCCAAAACACACCCGCTCAGTCCAAAACACACCCGCTCAGTCCAAAACACACCCGCTCAGTCCAAAACACACCCGCTCAGCCCACAACACACCCGCTCAGTCCAAAACACACCCGCTCAGCCCAAAACACACTCGCTCAGCCCAAAACACAGCCGCTCAGTCCAAAACACACCCGCTCAGCCCAAAACACACCCGCTCAGTCCAAAACACACCCGCTCAGCCCAAAATACACCATCTCAGCCCAAAACACACCCGCTCAGCCCAAAACACACCCGCTCAGCCCAAAACACACCCGCTCAGCCCAAAACACACCCGCTCAGCCCAAAACACACCCGCTCAGCCCAAAACACACTCGCTCAGCCCAAAACACACCCGCTCAGCCCAAAACACAACCGTTAACCCAAAACACACCCGCTCAGTCCAAAACACACCCGCTCAGCCCAAAACACACCCGCTCAGCCCAAAACACACCCGCTCAGCCCAAAACACACCCGCTCAGCCCAAAACACACCCGCTCAGGCCAAAACTCACCCGCTCAGCCCAAAACACACCCGCTCAGCCCAATACACACCCGCTCAGCCCAAAACACACCCGCTCAGCCCAAAACACACCCGCTCAGCCCAAAACACACCCGCTCAGCCCAAAACACACCCGCTCAGCCCAAAACACACTCGCTCAGCCCAAAACACACCCGCTCATCCCAAAACACACCTGCTAACCCAAAACACACCCGTTAACCCAAAACACACCCACTCAGCCCAAAACACACCCGCTCATCCCAAAACACAACCGTTAACCCAAAACACACCCGCTCAGTCCAAAACACACCCGCTCAGCCCAAAACACACCCGCTCAGCCCAAAACACACCCGCTCATCAACAAAACACAACAGCTCAGCCCAAAACACACCCGCTCAGCCCAAAACACAACCGCTCAGCCCAAAACACACCCGCTCAGCCCAAAACACACCCGCTCAGCCCAAAACACACCCGCTCAGCCCAAAACACAACCGCTCAGCCCAAAACACACCCGCTCAGCCCAAAACACAACCGCTCTGCCCAAAACACAGCCGCTCAGCCCAAAACACACCCGCTCAGCCCAAAACACACCCGCTCAGCCCAAAACACACTCGCTCAGCTCAAAACACACCCGCTCAGCCCAAAATACACCCACTCAGCCCAAAACACACCCGCTCAGCCCAAAACACACCCGCTCAGCCCAAAACACACCCGCTCAGCCCAAAACACACCCGCTCAGCCCAAAACATTCCCGCTCAGCCCAAAACACACCTTCTCAGCCCAAAACACACCCGCTCAGCCCAAAACACAACCGTTAACCCAAAACACACCCGCTCAGCCCAAAACACACCCGCTCAGCCCAAAACACACCCGCTCAGCCCAAAACACACCCGCTCAGCCCAAAACACAACCGTTAACCCAAAACACACCCGTTAACCCAAAACACAGCCGCTCAGCCCAAAACACACCCGCTCAGCCCAAAACACACCCGCTCATCCCAAAACACAACCGTTAACCCAAAACACACCCGCTCAGCCCAAAACACACCCGTTAACCCAAAACGCACCTGCTCAGCCCAAAACACACCCGCTCATATCAAAACACAACCGTTAACCCAAAACACACCCGCTCAGTCCAAAACACACCCGCTCAGCCCAAAACACACCCGCTCAGTCCAAAACACACCCGCTCAGCCCAAAACACACCGCTCAGTCCAAAACACACCCGCTCAGTCCAAAACACACCCGCTCAGCCCACAACACACCCGCTCAGTCCAAAACACACTCGCTCAGCCCAAAACACAGCCGCTCAGTCCAAAACACACCCGCTCAGCCCAAAACACACCCGCTCAGTCCAAAACACACCCGCTCAGCCCAAAATACACCATCTCAGCCCAAAACACACCCGCTCAGCCCAAAACACACCCGCTCAGCCCAAAACACACCCGCTCAGCCCAAAACATACCCGCTCAGCCCAAAACACACCCGCTCAGTCCAAAACACACCCGCTCAGTCCAAAACACAACCGTTAACCCAAAACACAACCGTTAACCCAAAACACAACCGTTAACCCAAAACACACCCGCTCTGTCCAAAACACACCCGCTCAGCCCAAAACACACCCGCTCAGCCCAAAACATTCCCGCTCAGCCCAAAACACACCCGCTCAGCCCAAAACACACCCGCTTGGTCCAAAACACACCCGCTCAGCCCAAAACACACCCGCTCAGCCCAAAACACACCCGCTCATCCCAAAACACACCCGTTAACCCAAAACACACCCGCTCAGCCCAAAACACACCCGCTCAGCCCAAAACACACCCGCTCAGCCCAAAACACACCCGCTCAGTCCAAAACACACCCGCTCAGCCCAAAACACACCCGCTCAGCCCAAAACACACCCGCTCAGCCCAAAATACACCCGCTCAGCCCAAAACACACCCGCTCATCCCAAAACACACCCGTTAACCCAAAACACACCCGCTCATCCCAAAACACAACCGTTAACCCAAAACACACCCGCTCAGCCCAAAACACACCCGCTCAGCCCAAAACACACCCGCTCAGCCCAAAACACAACCGTTAACCCAAAACACACCCGCTCAGCCCAAAACACACCCGCTCAGCCCAAAACACACCCGCTCAGCCCAAAACACACCCGCTCAGCCCAAAACACACCCGCTCAGCCCAAAACACACCCGCTCAGCCCAAAACACACCCGCTCAGTCCAAAACACACCCGCTCAGCCCAAAACACACCCGCTCAGCCCAAAACACACCCTCTCAGCCCAAAACACAGCCGCTCAGCCCAAAACACAGCCGCTCAGCCCAAAACACACCCGCTCAGCCCAAAACACACCCGCTCAGCCCAAAACACACCCGTTAACCCAAAACACACCCGCTCAGTCCAAAACACACTCGCTCAGCCCAAAACACAGCCGCTCAGCCCAAAACACACCCGCTCATCCCAAAACACACCCGCTCAGTCCAAAATACACCCGCTCAGTCCAAAACACACCCGCTCAGCCCAAAACACACCCGCTCATCCCAAAACACAACCGTTAACCCAAAACACACCCGCTCAGTCCAAAACACACTCGCTCAGCCCAAAACACAGCCGCTCAGCCCAAAACACACCCGCTCATCCCAAAACACACCCGCTCAGTCCAAAATACACCCGCTCAGCCCAAAACACACCCGCTTGGTCCAAAACACACCCGCTCAGTCCAAAACACACCCGCTCATCCCAAAACACAACCGTTAACCCAAAACACAGCCGCTCAGCCCAAAACACACCCGCTCATCCCAAAACACACCCGCTCAGCCCAAAACACACCCGCTCAGCCCAAAACACACCCGCTCAGCCCAAAACACACCCGCTCAGCCCAAAACACACCGCTCAGCCCAAAACACACCCGCTCAGCCCAAAACACACCCGCTCAGCCCAAAACACACCCGCTCAGCCCAAAACACACCCGCTCAGCCCAAAACTCACCCGCTCAGCCCAAAACACACCCGCTCAGCCCAATACACACCCGCTCAGCCCAAAACACACCCGCTCAGCCCAAAACACACCCGCTCAGTCCAAAACACACCCGCTCAGTCCAAAACACACCCTCTCAGCCCAAAATATACCCGCTCAGCCCAAAACACACCCGTTAACCCAAAACACACCCGCTCAGCCCAAAACACACCCGTTAACCCAAAACACACCCGCTCAGCCCAAAACACACCCGTTAACCCAAAACACACCCGCTCAGCCCAAAACACACCCGCTCAGCCCAAAACACACCAGTTAACCCAAAACACACCCGCTCAGCCCAAAACACACCCGTTAACCCAAAACACACCCGCTCAGCCCAAAACACACCCGCTCAGCCCAAAACACACCCGCTCAGCCCAAAACACAACCGTTAACCCAAAACACACCCGCTCAGCCTAAAACACACCCGTTAACCCAAAACGCACCTGCTCAGCCCAAAACACACCCGCTCATATCAAAACACAACCGTTAACCCAAAACACACCCGCTCAGTCCAAAACACACCTGCTCAGCCCAAAACACACCCGCTCAGTCCAAAACACACCCGCTCAGCCCAAAACACACCCGCTCAGTCCAAAACACACCCGCTCAGTCCAAAACACACCCGCTCAGCCCACAACACACCCGCTCAGTCCAAAACACACTCGCTCAGCCCAAAACACAGCCGCTCAGTCCAAAACACACCCGCTCAGCCCAAAACACACCCGCTCAGTCCAAAACACACCCGCTCAGCCCAAAATACACCATCTCAGCCCAAAACACACCCGCTCAGCCCAAAACACACCCGCTCAGCCCAAAACACACCCGCTCAGCCCAAAACACACTCGCTCAGCCCAAAACACACCCGCTCAGCCCAAAACACAACCGTTAACCCAAAACACACCCGCTCAGTCCAAAACACACCCGCTCAGCCCAAAACACACCCGCTCAGCCCAAAACACACCCGCTCAGCCCAAAACACACCCGCTCAGCCCAAAACACACCCGCTCAGGCCAAAACTCACCCGCTCAGCCCAAAACACACCCGCTCAGCCCAATACACACCCGCTCAGCCCAAAACACACCCGTTAACCCAAAACACACCCACTCAGCCCAAAACACACCCGCTCATCCCAAAACACAACCGTTAACCCAAAACACACCCGCTCAGTCCAAAACACACCCACTCAGCCCAAAACACACCCGCTCAGTCCAAAACACACTCGCTCAGTCCAAAACACACTCGCTCAGCCCAAAACACACCCGCTCATCCCAAAACACAACCGTTAACCCAAAACACACCCGCTCAGTCCAAAACACACCCGCTCAGCCCAAAACACACCCGCTCAGCAACAAAACACAACAGCTCAGCCCAAAACACACCCGCTCAGCCCAAAACACACCCGCTCAGCCCAAAACACACCCGCTCAGCCCAAAACACAACCGCACAGCCCAAAACACACCCGCTCAGCCCAAAACACAACCGCTCTGCCCAAAACACAGCCGCTCAGCCCAAAACACACCCGCTCAGCCCAAAACACACCCGCTCAGCCCAAAACACACTCGCTCAGCTCAAAACACACCCGCTCAGCCCAAAATACACCCACTCAGCCCAAAACACACCCGCTCAGCCCAAAACACACACGCTCAGCCCAAAACACACCCGCTCAGCCCAAAACATTCCCGCTCAGCCCAAAACACACCATCTCAGCCCAAAACACACCCGCTCAGCCCAAAACACAACCGTTAAGCCAAAACACACCCGCTCAGCCCAAAACACACCCGCTCAGCCCAAAACACACCCGCTCAGCCCAAAACACACCCGCTCAGCCCAAAACACACCCGCTCATCCCAAAACACAACCGTTAACCCAAAACACACCCCTTAACCCAAAACACACCCGCTCAGCCCAAAACACACCCGTTAACCCAAAACACACCCGCTCATCCCAAAACACACCCGCTCAGCCCAAAACACACCCGCTCAGCCCAAAACACACCCGCTCAGCCCAAAACACACCCGCTCAGCCCAAAACACACCCGCTCAGCCCAAAACACACCCGCTCATCCCAAAACACAACCGTTAACCCAAAACACACCCGCTCATCCCAAAACACAACCGTTAACCCAAAACACACCCGCTCAGCCCAAAACACACCCGCTCATATCAAAACACAACCGTTAACCCAAAACACACCCGCTCAGTCCAAAACACACCCGCTCAGTCCAAAACACACCTGCTCAGCCCAAAACACACCCGCTCAGTCCAAAACACACCTGCTCAGCCCAAAACACACCCGCTCAGTCCAAAACACACCCGCTCAGCCCAAAACACACCCGCTCAGTCCAAAACACACCCGCTCAGTCCAAAACACACCCGCTCAGTCCAAAACACACCCGCTCAGCCCACAACACACCCGCTCAGTCCAAAACACACCCGCTCAGCCCAAAACACACTCGCTCAGCCCAAAACACAGCCGCTCAGTCCAAAACACACCCGCTCAGCCCAAAACACACCCGCTCAGTCCAAAACACACCCGCTCAGCCCAAAATACACCATCTCAGCCCAAAACACACCCGCTCAGCCCAAAACACACCCGCTCAGCCCAAAACACACCCGCTCAGCCCAAAACACACCCGCTCAGCCCAAAACACACCCGCTCAGCCCAAAACACACTCGCTCAGCCCAAAACACACCCGCTCAGCCCAAAACACAACCGTTAACCCAAAACACACCCGCTCAGTCCAAAACACACCCGCTCAGCCCAAAACACACCCGCTCAGCCCAAAACACACCCGCTCAGCCCAAAACACACCCGCTCAGCCCAAAACACACCCGCTCAGGCCAAAACTCACCCGCTCAGCCCAAAACACACCCGCTCAGCCCAATACACACCCGCTCAGCCCAAAACACACCCGCTCAGCCCAAAACACACCCGCTCAGCCCAAAACACACCCGCTCAGCCCAAAACACACTCGCTCAGCCCAAAACACACCCGCTCATCCCAAAACACACCTGCTAACCCAAAACACACCCGTTAACCCAAAACACACCCACTCAGCCCAAAACACACCCGCTCATCCCAAAACACAACCGTTAACCCAAAACACACCCGCTCAGTCCAAAACACACCCGCTCAGCCCAAAACACACCCGCTCAGCCCAAAACACACCCGCTCATCAACAAAACACAACAGCTCAGCCCAAAACACACCCGCTCAGCCCAAAACACAACCGCTCAGCCCAAAACACACCCGCTCAGCCCAAAACACACCCGCTCAGCCCAAAACACACCCGCTCAGCCCAAAACACAACCGCTCAGCCCAAAACACACCCGCTCAGCCCAAAACACAACCGCTCTGCCCAAAACACAGCCGCTCAGCCCAAAACACACCCGCTCAGCCCAAAACACACCCGCTCAGCCCAAAACACACTCGCTCAGCTCAAAACACACCCGCTCAGCCCAAAACACACCCGCTCAGCCCAAAACACACCCGCTCAGCCCAAAACACACCCGCTCAGCCCAAAACACACCCGCTCAGCCCAAAACATTCCCGCTCAGCCCAAAACACACCTTCTCAGCCCAAAACACACCCGCTCAGCCCAAAACACAACCGTTAACCCAAAACACACCCGCTCAGCCCAAAACACACCCGCTCAGCCCAAAACACACCCGCTCAGCCCAAAACACACCCGCTCAGCCCAAAACACAACCGTTAACCCAAAACACACCCGTTAACCCAAAACACAGCCGCTCAGCCCAAAACACACCTGCTCAGCCCAAAACACACCCGCTCATCCCAAAACACAACCGTTAACCCAAAACACACCCGCTCAGCCCAAAACACACCCGTTAACCCAAAACGCACCTGCTCAGCCCAAAACACACCCGCTCATATCAAAACACAACCGTTAACCCAAAACACACCCGCTCAGTCCAAAACACACCCGCTCAGCCCAAAACACACCCGCTCAGTCCAAAACACACCCGCTCAGCCCAAAACACACCCGCTCAGTCCAAAACACACCCGCTCAGTCCAAAACACACCCGCTCAGCCCACAACACACCCGCTCAGTCCAAAACACACTCGCTCAGCCCAAAACACAGCCGCTCAGTCCAAAACACACCCGCTCAGCCCAAAACACACCCGCTCAGTCCAAAACACACCCGCTCAGCCCAAAATACACCATCTCAGCCCAAAACACACCCGCTCAGCCCAAAACACACCCGCTCAGCCCAAAACATACCCGCTCAGCCCAAAACACACCCGCTCAGTCCAAAACACACCCGCTCAGTCCAAAACACAACCGTTAACCCAAAACACAACCGTTAACCCAAAACACAACCGTTAACCCAAAACACACCCGCTCTGTCCAAAACACACCCGCTCAGCCCAAAACACACCCGCTCAGCCCAAAACATTCCCGCTCAGCCCAAAACACACCCGCTCAGCCCAAAACACACCCGCTTGGTCCAAAACACACCCGCTCAGCCCAAAACACACCCGCTCAGCCCAAAACACACCCGCTCATCCCAAAACACACCCGTTAACCCAAAACACACCCGCTCAGCCCAAAACACACCCGCTCAGCCCAAAACACACCCGCTCAGCCCAAAACACACCCGCTCAGTCCAAAACACACCCGCTCAGCCCAAAACACACCCGCTCAGCCCAAAACACACCCGCTCAGCCCAAAATACACCCGCTCAGCCCAAAACACACCCGCTCATCCCAAAACACACCCGTTAACCCAAAACACACCCGCTCAGCCCAAAACACACCCGCTCATCCCAAAACACAACCGTTAACCCAAAACACACCCGCTCAGCCCAAAACACACCCGCTCAGCCCAAAACACACCCGCTCAGCCCAAAACACAACCGTTAACCCAAAACACACCCGCTCAGCCCAAAACACACCCGCTCAGCCCAAAACACACCCGCTCAGCCCAAAACACACCCGCTCAGCCCAAAACACACCCGCTCAGCCCAAAACACACCCGCTCAGCCCAAAACACACCCGCTCAGTCCAAAACACACCCGCTCAGCCCAAAACACACCCGCTCAGCCCAAAACACACCCTCTCAGCCCAAAACACAGCCGCTCAGCCCAAAACACAGCCGCTCAGCCCAAAACACACCCGCTCAGCCCAAAACACACCCGCTCAGCCCAAAACACACCCGTTAACCCAAAACACACCCGCTCAGTCCAAAACACACTCGCTCAGCCCAAAACACAGCCGCTCAGCCCAAAACACACCCGCTCATCCCAAAACACACCCGCTCAGTCCAAAATACACCCGCTCAGTCCAAAACACACCCGCTCAGCCCAAAACACACCCGCTCATCCCAAAACACAACCGTTAACCCAAAACACACCCGCTCAGTCCAAAACACACTCGCTCAGCCCAAAACACAGCCGCTCAGCCCAAAACACAACCGTTAACCCAAAACACACCCGCTCAGTCCAAAACACACTCGCTCAGCCCAAAACACACCCGCTCATCCCAAAACACACCCGCTCAGTCCAAAACACACTCGCTCAGCCCAAAACACACCCGCTCATCCCAAAACACACCCGCTCAGTCCAAAATACACCCGCTCAGCCCAAAACACACCCGCTTGGTCCAAAACACACCCGCTCAGTCCAAAACACACCCGCTCATCCCAAAACACAACCGTTAACCCAAAACACACCCGCTCAGCCCAAAACACACCCGCTCATCCCAAAACACAACCGTTAACCCAAAACACAGCCGCTCAGCCCAAAACACACCCGCTCATCCCAAAACACACCCGCTCAGCCCAAAACACACCCGCTCAGCCCAAAACACACCCGCTCAGCCCAAAACACACCCGCTCAGCCCAAAACACACCGCTCAGCCCAAAACACACCCGCTCAGCCCAAAACACACCCGCTCAGCCCAAAACACACCCGCTCAGCCCAAAACTCACCCGCTCAGCCCAAAACACACCCGCTCAGCCCAATACACACCCGCTCAGCCCAAAACACACCCGCTCAGCCCAAAACACACCCGCTCAGTCCAAAACACACCCGCTCAGTCCAAAACACACCCTCTCAGCCCAAAATATACCCGCTCAGCCCAAAACACACCCGTTAACCCAAAACACACCCGCTCAGCCCAAAACACACCCGTTAACCCAAAACACACCCGCTCAGCCCAAAACACACCCGTTAACCCAAAACACACCCGCTCAGCCCAAAACACACCCGCTCAGCCCAAAACACACCAGTTAACCCAAAACACACCCGCTCAGCCCAAAACACACCCGTTAACCCAAAACACACCCGCTCAGCCCAAAACACACCCGCTCAGCCCAAAACACACCCGCTCAGCCCAAAACACAACCGTTAACCCAAAACACACCCGCTCAGCCTAAAACACACCCGTTAACCCAAAACGCACCTGCTCAGCCCAAAACACACCCGCTCATATCAAAACACACCCGCTCAGTCCAAAACACACCCGCTCAGTCCAAAACACACCCGCTCAGCCCAAAACACACCCGCTCAGTCCAAAACGCACCTGCTCAGCCCAAAACACACCTGCTCAGCCCAAAACACACCCGCTCAGTCCAAAACACACCCGCTCAGCCCAAAACACACCCGCTCAGTCCAAAACACACCCGCTCAGTCCAAAACACACCCGCTCAGCCCACAACACACCCGCTCAGTCCAAAACACACTCGCTCAGCCCAAAACACAGCCGCTCAGTCCAAAACACACCCGCTCAGCCCAAAACACACCCGCTCAGTCCAAAACACACCCGCTCAGCCCAAAATACACCATCTCAGCCCAAAACACACCCGCTCAGCCCAAAACACACCCGCTCAGCCCAAAACACACCCGCTCAGCCCAAAACACACCCGCTCAGTCCAAAACACACTCGCTCAGCCCAAAACACACCCGCTCAGCCCAAAACACAACCGTTAACCCAAAACACACCCGCTCTGTCCAAAACACACCCGCTCAGCCCAAAACACACCCGCTCAGCCCAAAACACACCCACTCAGCCCAAAACACACCCGCTCAGCCCAAAACACACCCGCTCAGCCCAAAACACACCGCTCAGCCCAAAACACACCCGCTCAGCCCAAAACACACCCGCTCAGCCCAAAACACACCCGCTCAGCCCAAAACACACCCGCTCAGCCCAAAACTCACCCGCTCAGCCCAAAACACACCCGCTCAGCCCAATACACACCCGCTCAGCCCAAAACACACCCGCTCAGCCCAAAACACACCCGCTCAGTCCAAAACACACCCGCTCAGTCCAAAACACACCCTCTCAGCCCAAAATATACCCGCTCAGCCCAAAACACACCCGTTAACCCAAAACACACCCGCTCAGCCCAAAACACACCCGTTAACCCAAAACACACCCGCTCAGCCCAAAACACACCCGCTCAGCCCAAAACACACCAGTTAACCCAAAACACACCCGCTCAGCCCAAAACACACCCGTTAACCCAAAACACACCCGCTCAGCCCAAAACACACCCGCTCAGCCCAAAACACACCCGCTCAGCCCAAAACACACCCGCTCAGCCCAAAACACACCCGCTCAGCAACAAAACACACCCACTCAGCCCAAAACACACCCGCTCAGCCCAAAACACACCCGCTCAGCAACAAAACACACCCGCTCAGCCCAAAACACACCCGCTCAGCCCAAAACACACCCGCTCAGCCCAAAACACACCCGCTCAGCTGAAAGCACAGTGAAGCTCACGAGAAATCGATCATGAAAAGTTCGTTATTTGATAAATGAAAGGTTGTGAGGAAGTGTTAAAATGCTGGTAACAATGTCAGTCATGAATCAGTGTAAATCTATTGAATTGCGCAGTCTGTAATTGTACCTTCGAGTTGTTGCTCGACTCCTTCAAATGCTGCATCAATGTTGCCCTTCTCCAGTTTCCTGTGGCCATAAAAGGACTTGTGCTGAATCGCATCCTGTGGGACAGATGTTCAAAGCATCGGCATTTTATTACCAACATCTGTACGACACAGCGTGCAAAGAAACCGGCCGTGAAATGCTGCTCTCCATCCAATAGAGGATGAGATTCCTCCCCTCCCTCCGCACACCTCTGATTCTCCCACAGGTGGCATCGTGTGTTACCTCACCCTCCTCCTCCAATCCCTCAAACTGTGTTACCTCACCCTCCTCCTCCAATCCCTCAAACTGTGTTACCTCACCATCCTCCTCCAATCCCTCAAACTGTGTTATCTCACCCTCCTCCTCCAATCCCTCAAACTGTGTTACCACACCCTCCTCCTCCAATACCTCAAACTGTGTTACCTCACCCTCCTCCTCCAATCCCTCAAACTGTGTTACCTCACCCTCCTCCTCCAATCCCTCAAACTGTGTTACCTCACCCTCCTCCTCCAATCCCTCAAACTGTGTTACCTCACCCTCCTCCTCCAATACCTCAAACTGTGTTACCTCACCCTCCTCCTCCAATACCTCAAACTGTGTTACCTCACCCTCCTCCTCCAATCCCTCAAACTGTGTTACCTCACCCTCCTCCTCCAATCCCTCAAACTGTGTTACCTCACCCTCCTCCTCCAATACCTCAAACTGTGTTACCTCACCCTCCTCCTCCAATAACCTCCCACTGTGTTACCTCACCCTCCTCCTCCAATACCTCAAACTGTGTTACCTCCCCCTCCTCCAATACCTCCCACTGTGTTACCTCACCCTCCACCTCCAATACCTCAAACTGTGTTACCTCACCCTCCTCCTCCAATACCTCAAACCGTGTTACCTCACCCTCCGCCTCCAATACCTCAAACTGTGTTACCTCACCCTCCTCCTCCAATACCTCAAACCGTGTTACCTCACCCTCCGCCTCCAATACCTCAAACTGTGTTACCTCACCCTCCTCCTCCAATACCTCAAACTGTTTTACCTCATCCTCCGCCTCCAATACCTCCCACTGTGTTACCTCACCCTCCTCCTCCATTACCTCAAACTGTTTTACCTCACCCTCCTCCTCCAATACCTCAAACTGTGTTACCTCACCCTCCTCCTCCAATCCCTCAAACTGTGTTACCTCACCCTCCTCCTCCAATCCCTCAAACTGTGTTACCTCACCCTCCTCCTCCAATCCCTCAAACTGTGTTACCTCACCCTCCTCCTCCAATACCTCAAACTGTGTTACCTCACCCTCCTCCTCCAATACCTCAAACTGTGTTACCTCACCCTCCTCCTCCAATCCCTCAAACTGTGTTACCTCACCCTCCTCCTCCAATCCCTCAAACTGTGTTACCTCACCCTCCTCCTCCAATACCTCAAACTGTGTTACCTCACCCTCCTCCTCCAATAACCTCCCACTGTGTTACCTCACCCTCCTCCTCCAATACCTCAAACTGTGTTACCTCCCCCTCCTCCAATACCTCCCACTGTGTTACCTCACCCTCCACCTCCAATACCTCAAACTGTGTTACCTCACCCTCCTCCTCCAATACCTCAAACCGTGTTACCTCACCCTCCGCCTCCAATACCTCAAACTGTGTTACCTCACCCTCCTCCTCCAATACCTCAAACCGTGTTACCTCACCCTCCGCCTCCAATACCTCAAACTGTGTTACCTCACCCTCCTCCTCCAATACCTCAAACTGTTTTACCTCATCCTCCGCCTCCAATACCTCCCACTGTGTTACCTCACCCTCCTCCTCCATTACCTCAAACTGTTTTACCTCACCCTCCTCCTCCAATACCTCAAACCGTGTTACCTCACCCTCCTCCTCCAATACCTCAAACTGTGTTACCTCACCCTCCTCCTCCAATACCTCAAACTGTGTTACCTCACCCGCCTCCTCCAATACCTCAAACTGTGTTCCCTCACCCTCCTCCTCCAATACCTCCCACTGTGTTACCTCACCCTCCTCCTCCAATCCCACAAACTGTGTTACCTCACCCTCCTCCTCCAATACCTCAAACTGTGTTACCTCACCCTCCTCCTCCAATCCCTCAAACTGTGTTACCTCACCCTCCTCCTCCAATCCCTCAAACTGTGTTACCTCACCCTCCTCCTCCAATCCCTCAAACTGTGTTACCTCACCCTCCTCCTCCAATCCCTCAAACTGTGTTACCTCACCCTCCTCCTCCAATCCCTCAAACTGTGTTACCTCACCCTCCTCCTCCAATACATCAAACTGTGTTACCTCACCCTCCTCCTCCAATACCTCCCACTGTGTTACCTCACCCTCCTCCTCCAATACCTCCCACTGTGTTACCTCACCCTCCTCCTCCAATACCTCAAACTGTGTTACCTCACCCTCCTCCTCCAATACCTCAAACTGTGTTACCTCACCCTCCTCCTCCAATCCCTCAAACTGTAGTACCTCACCCTCCTCCTCCAATACCTCAAACTGTGTTACCTCACCCTCCTCCTCCAATACCTCCCACTGTGTTACCTCACCCGACCTCCTCCAATCCCTCAAACTGTGTTACCTCACCCCCCTCCTCCAATACCTCAAACTGTGTTACCTCACCCTCCTCCTCCAATACCTCAAACTGTGTTACCTCACCCTCCTCCTCCAATACCTCAAACTGTGTTACCTCACCCTCCTCCTCCAATACCTCCCACTGTGTTACCTCACCCTCCTCCTCCAATACCTCAAACTGTGTTACCTCACCCTCCTCCTCCAATACCTCCCACTGTGTTACCTCACCCTCCTCCTCCAATAACCTCCCACTGTGTTACCTCACCCTCCTCCTCCAATACCTCAAACTGTGTTACCTCACCCTCCGCCTCCAATACCTCAAACTTTTACCTCATCCTCCGCCTCCAATACCTCCCACTGTGTTACCTCACCCTCCTCCTCCAATACCTCAAACTGTTTTACCTCACCCTCCTCCTCCAATACCTCAAACCGTGTTACCTCACCCTCCGCCTCCAATACCTCAAACTGTTTTACCTCATCCTCCGCCTCCAATACCTCCCACTGTGTTACCTCACCCTCCTCCTCCAATACCTCAAACTGTTTTACCTCACCCTCCTCCTCCAATACCTCAAACTGTGTTACCTCACCCTCCTCCTCCAATACCTCAAACTGTGTTACCTCACCCTCGTCCTCCAATACCTCAAACTGTGTTACCTCACCCTCCTCCTCCAATACCTCAAACTGTGTTACCTCACCCTCGTCCTCCAATACCTCAAACTGTGTTACCTCACCCTCCTCCTCCAATACCTCAAACTGTGTTACCTCACCCTCCTCCTCCAATACCTCCCACTGTGTTACCTCACTCGCCTCCTCCAATACCTCAAACTGTGTTACCTCACCCTCCTCCTCCAATACCTCCCACTGTTTTACCTCCTCCTCCTCCTCCATTACCTCCCACTGTGTTACCTCACCCTCCTCCTCCAATACCTCAAACCGTGTTACCTCACCCACCTCCTCCAATACCTCAAACTGTGTTACCTCACCCTCCTCCTCCAATACCTCAAACTGTGTTACCTCACCCTCCTCCTCCAATACCGCCCGCTGTGTTACCTCACCCTCCTCCTCCAATACCTCAAACTGTGTTACCTCCCCTTCCTCCTCCAATACCTCCCACTGTGTTACCTCACCCTCCTCCTCCAATACCTCAAACTGTGTTACCTCACCCTCCTCCTCCAATACCTCCCACTGTGTTACCTCACCCTCCTCCTCCAATACCTCAAACTGTGTTACCTCACCCTCCTCCTCCATTACCTCCCACTGTGTTACCTCACCCTCCTCCTCCAATACCTCAAACTGCGTTACCTCACCCTCCTCCTCCATTACCTCAAACTGTGTTACCTCACCCTCCTCCTCCAATACCTCAAACTGTTTTACCTCCCCCTCCTCCTCCATTACCTCAAACTGTGTTACCTCACCCTCCTCCTCCAATACCTCAAACTGTTTTACCTCACCCTCCTCCTCCATTACCTCAAACTGTGTTACCTCACCCTCCTCCTCCAATACCTCAAACTGTGTTACCTCACTCTCCTCCTCCAGTACGTCCCACTGTGTTACCTCACCCTCCTCCTCCAATACCTCAAACTGTGTTACCTCACTCTCCTCCTCCAGTACGTCCCACTGTGTTACCTCCTACTCCTGATCTGGGTTTGTGGGGTTTATATATAGAATAACAGATACCCGGGAGTGAGTTACAGACTGGAATCTAATCGAGGGGTTCGGGGGGGTTTATATATAGAATAACAGATACCCGGGAGTGAGTTACAGACTGGAATCTAATCGAGGGGTTCGGGGGGGTTTATATATAGAATAACAGATACCCGGGAGTGAGTTACAGACTGGTATCTAATCGAGGGGTTTGGGGGGTTTATATATAGAATAACAGATACCCGACAGTGAGTTACAGACTGGAATCTAATCTAGGGGATCGGTGGGTTTATATATAGAATAACAGATACCCGGGAGTGAGTTACTGACTGGAATCTAATCGAGGGGATCGGGTGGTTTATATATAGAATAACAGATACCCGGGAATGAGTTCCAGGCTGGAATCTAATCGAGGGGATCGGGTGGTTTATATATAGAATAACAGATACCCGGGAGTGAGTTACTGACTGGAATCTAATCGAGGGGATCGGGTGGTTTATATATAGAATAACAGATACCCGGGAGTGAGTTACTGACTGGAATCTAATCGAGGGGATCGGGTGGTTTATATATAGAATAACAGATACCCGGGAGTGAGTTACTGACTGGAATCTAATCGAGGGGATCGGGTGGTTTATATATAGAATAACAGATACCCGGGAATGAGTTCCAGGCTGGAATCTAATCGAGGGGATCGGGTGGTTTATATATAGAATAACAGATACCCGGGAGTGAGTTACTGACTGGAATCTAATCGAGGGGATCGGGTGGTTTATATATAGAATAACAGATACCCGGGAGTGAGTTACTGACTGGAATCTAATCGAGGGGATCGGGTGGTTTATATATAGAATAACAGATACCCGGGAGTGAGTTACTGACTGGAATCTAATCGAGGGGATCGGGTGGTTCATATATAGAATAACAGATACCCGACAGTGAGTTACTGACTGGAATCTCATCGAGGGGATCGGGTGGTTTATATATAGAATAACAGATACCCGACAGTGAGTTACTGACTGGAATCTAATCGTGGGGATCGGGTGGTTTATATATAGAATAACAGATACCCGGGAGTGAGTTACAGACTGGAATCTAATCGAGGGGTTCGGGGGGTTTATATATAGAATAACAGATACCCGGGAGTGAGTTACAGACTGGAATCTAATCGAGGGGTTCGGGGGGTTTATATATAGAATAACAGATACCCGGGAGTGAGTTACAGACTGGAATCTAATCGAGGGGATCGGGTGGTTTATATATAGAATAACAGATACCCGGGAGTGAGTTACAGACTGGAATCTAATCGAGGGGTTCGGGGGGTTTATATATAGAATAACAGATACCCGGGAGTGAGTTACAGACTGGAATCTAATCGAGGGGATCGGGTGGTTTATATATAGAATAACAGATACCCGGGAGTGAGTTACAGACTGGAATCTAATCGAGGGGATCGGGTGGTTTATATATAGAATAACAGATACCCGGGAGTGAGTTACAGACTGGAATCTAATCGAGGGGATCGGGTGGTTTATATATAGAATAACAGATACCCGACAGTGAGTTACAGACTGGAATCTAATCGAGGGGTTCGGGGGGTTTATATCCAGAATTTTACACTTCAGGAGTATTGCTTTGCCGGTGAGTGTGTTGGGATGTCCTGAGCTGGTCTGTATTAATGCCATTTCCTGCTTTCTTTCTCTTTCTCTGCCGTCGTCCAGCACAAACCTCCAGAGTGAGGACGACAGGCTCCAGGTCCTCGTACGTTATCTTCACAGCTGAGGCCGCCATCTTGGCGTGTTCCTGGCTGTCGGCAACGATTCCGCAGATGATTTGTCCCACACAGGTCACCTGTACAGGAAAGGAGAGAGTGTGAAAGGCAAGGAGTGAGAGCAGAGGGAGCCAGAGCTCTCGGAGTTTGTGTGTGTTCTCGGTCCAGTCGGACCTGGTGATGACCCTTCGCCACTGATGGGACTCACAGTCCAGTGTCCCAGCGTCAAAGCCCAGCAGGTGTCCCCTCACTGGTCTCAGGTAAATGAGGCCCAATAGTGGGTGTCCCCAGGGAGCTCAGCAGTGAAGAGGGGTTCAATTTAGGGTAGGTCCTGGGAGAGGGATGGGACGATCAGGAGCGGGGACGATCGGGGGGTGGGGGGGGAATCGGGAAGGGGGGCCGATCGGTGGGGGGTGGGGGTGATCGGGAGGGGGCCGATTGGGGGGGGTGATTGGGAGGGGGCCGATCGGGAGGGTGGGGTGATTGGGAGGGGGACCGATCGGTGGGGGGACAATCGGGTGGGGTGGGGGTGATCGGGAGGGGGCCGATTGCGGGGGGATGGGGGTGATCGGGAGGGGGCCGATTGGGAGGGTGATTGGGAGGGGGCCAATCGGGAGGATGGGGTGATTGGGAGGGGGACCGATCGGTGGGGGGACAATCGGGTGGGGTGGGGGTGATCGGGAGGGGGCCGATTGGGGGGGTGATTGGGAGGGGGGCCAATTGAGAGGGAGGGGGGGATTGGGAGGGGGGCCGATTGGGGGGGGGAGGGGTGATTGGAAGGGGGACCGATCGGGGGGGGGGTGATCGGGTGGGGGTTGGGGCCGACCAGGAGCCAGCAATGGTGCTCGGCACTGCACCGGTATCTGGAAACGACCTCCTGAATCTCCCGACTCCACATTCAGCAAAGGATTTTATCAACAAAATCGCCTTTTTGGTGGGGGCCTGGGGCGGGCACTTTAAACCCCAATGATAAGGCCGCACGTAGGCCTGGTTTTCCTGAAAGCAGCCGGCAAATTCAGCCTAATTTTGCAAAGGGGTCCTCAAGCAAGCGATAGGCCCCCTATTTGCATCGGCAAAGACCCGGCCACGATAACCAGCGGGGTTTAAAGTGCCGATTGTCCCCTCTCCCGATCGGCCCCTCTTCCTGATCACCCCACCCACCCCCCCACTCCCATTTTGTGCCTGAAAAATGTGTCAGGCGCCATCAAATTTTTAGGCCATTGTCTCTCGTGGCTGTACAGAGGAACAGGATGAGGCCATTCGGCCCCTCGAGCCTGCTCCATTATTCAATTAGATCATGGCTGATCTGTTTCTCAACTCCATTTTCCCAGCTTTGCTCCATATCCCTGATTCCCTCTCCAGACAAAAAACAATCAATTTCAGTCTTGAAAGCTCCAATTATCCCAGAATCCACAGTCTTTTTGGGGGGAGAGTTCCAGATTTCTTTTACACTTTGGAGTTGGCCTGTCCACTGTTTATTTTTGATTCTATGGGATGATTTCACAAACCCACACTCCCAGGGCAGAGCTACACCCATTGGGAGGGGTCGCACTCTCGACCCCGAGTCAGGAGGTCGTGGGTTCAAATCCCACTCCAGAGACTTGAGCACAAAATCTCGGCTGACACTCCGATGGTGTACTGAGGGAGTGCTGCACTGCCGGAGGTGTCGCCTTTCAGAAGAGACGTTAAACCCAGGACCCGTCTGCTCTCTCAGGTAAGAGATCCCATGACATTATTCGAAGAAGAGCAGGGGAGTTCTCCTGGTGTCCTGGACAATATTTATCCCTCAACCAAAACCTAAAACAGATTATCTGGTCATTATCTCATTGCTGTTTGTGGGATCTTGCTGTGCGCTAATTGGCTGCCATGTTTCATCCATTGCAACCGTGACTACACTTCAAAAAGTATTTCATTGGCTGTAAAGCACTTTGGGACGTCCTGAGGTGGTGGGAGGAGCTATATAAATGCGAGACTTTCCTTCTTTAAGGCTACAATAGTCCATCCTGGATTCTCCGACTCACGTTCCCATCAATGAAAGAGATCATAGAGTCACCTCTGATGGGTTTTCCAGTCTGATGGTGGGATTGATTAAAGGAGCAGTGTTTACCTCACTTTCACACAGAATCTCCTCCTCGTCTCCAATCATCTGGACTATGTTTTTCCCAGGAACATCCTGAGCTGTGATGACATCAAACACCCCAGGCCGCTCCCGTGCCTCTGCTGTATCGATTGACCTGGATCACGGTGTCAAGTAAACATGGAGTCAGCGTGTGGATTACTGGCGTCACAAATTCACTTTGTTTTAAAACACAGCCCTTCAACAGAACTCAAACCCAAATCCTCACTCTGAAGAACCAAAGGTCAAAGGTCCCAAAACAAGACCGGCCTCTGTAATATCAATGATTTCGGGTAATAGTATGAGTTAAATAGAATACAGTGAGACCACGAGAGATCGAGGGGTTATAGAGTGTGTTAAATGGGACAGTGTGTGATCAGGAGAGAGATCGAGGGGTTATAGTGTGTGTTAAATGGGACAGGGTGTGATCAGGAGAGAGATCGAGGGGTTACAGTGTGTGTTAAATGGGACAGTGTGTGATCAGGAGAGAGATCGAGGGGTTATAGAGTGTGTTAAATGGGACAGTGTGTGATCAGGAGAGAGATCGAGGGGTTATAGTGTGTGTTAAATGGGACAGGGTGTGATCAGGAGAGGGATCGAGGGGTTATAGAGTGTGTTAAATGGGACAGTGTGTGATCAGGAGAGAGATCGAGGGGTTATAGAGTGTGTTAAATGGGACAGTGTGTGATCAGGAGAGAGATCGAGGGGTTATAGAGTGTGTTAAATTGGACAGTGTATGATCAGGAGAGAGATCGAGGGGTTATAGTGTGTGTTAAATGGGACAGGGTGTGATCAGGAGAGAGATCGAGGGGTTATAGAGTGTGTTAAATGGGACAGGGTGTGATCAGGAGAGAGATCGAGGGGTTATAGTGTGTGTTAAATGGGACAGGGTGTGATCAGGATGGAGATCGAGGGGTTATAGTGTGTGTTAAATGGGACAGTGTGTGATCAGGATGGAGATCGAGGGGTTATAGTGTGTGTTAAATGGGACAGTGTGTGATCGGGAGAGTGATCGAGGGGTTACAGTGTGTGTTAAATGGGACAGTGTGTGATCAGGATGGAGATCGAGGGGTTATAGTGTGTGTTAAATGGGACAGTGTGTGATCAGGAGAGAGATCGAGGGGTTATAGTGTGTGTTAAATGGGACAGGGTGTGATCAGGATGGAGATCGAGGGGTTATAGTGTGTGTTAAATGGGACAGTGTGTGATCAGGAGAGAGATCGAGGGGTTATAGTGTGTGTTAAATGGGACAGGGTGTGATCAGGAGAGTGATCGAGGGGTTACAGTGTGTGTTAAATGGGACAGTGTGTGATCAGGATGGAGATCGAGGGGTTATAGTGTGTGTTAAATGGGACAGTTTGTGATCAGGAGAGAGATCGAGGGGTTACAGTGTGTGTTAAATGGGACAGTGTGTGATCAGGAGAGAGATCGAGCGGTTATAGTGTGTGTTAAATGGGACAGCATGTGATCAGGAGAGAGATCGAGGGATTATAGTGTGTGTTAAATGGGACAGTGTGTGATCAGGAGAGAGATCGAGGGGTTATAGTGTGTGTTAAATGGGACAGGGTGTGATCGGGAGAGGGATCGAGGGGTTACAGAGTGTGTTAAATGGGACAGCATGTGATCAGGAGAGAGATCAAGGGATTATAGTGTGTGTTAAATGGGACAGTGTGTGATCAGGAGAGAGATCGAGGGGTTATAGTGTGTGTTAAATGGGACAGGGTGTGATCAGGAGAGAGATCGAGGGGTCATAGTGTGTGTTAAATGGGACAGGGTGTGATCGGGAGAGAGATCGAGGGGTTATAGTGTGTGTTAAATGGGACAGGGTGTGATCAGGAGAGTGATCGAGGGGTTACATTGTGTGTTAAATGGGACAGTGTGTGATCAGGAGAGAGATCGAGGGGTTATAGAGTGTGTTAAATGGGACAGGGTGTGATCAGGAGAGTGATCGAGGGGTTATAGTGTGTGTTAAATGGGACAGGGTGTGATCAGGAGAGAGATCGAGGGGTTATAGTGTGTGTTAAATGGGACAGCATGTGATCAGGAGAGAGATCGAGGGGTTATAGTGTGTGTTAAATGGGACAGGGTGTGATCAGGAGAGTGATCGAGGGGTTATAGTGTGTGTTAAATGGGACAGTGTGTGATCAGGAGAGAGATCGAGGGGTTATAGTGTGTGTTAAATGGGACAGGGTGATCGGGAGAGAGATCGAGGGGTTATAGTGTGTGTTAAATGGGACCGGGTGTGATCAGGAGAGTGATCGAGGGGTTATAGTGTGTGTTAAATGGGACAGGGTGTGATCAGGAGAGAGATCGAGGGGTTATAGTGTGTGTTAAATGGGACAGCATGTGATCAGGAGAGAGATCGAGGGGTTATAGTGTGTGTTAAATGGGACAGGGTGTGATCAGGAGAGAGATCGAGGGGTCATAGTGTGTGTTAAATGGGACAGGGTGTGATCGGGAGAGAGATGGAGGGGTTACATTGTGTGTTAAATGGGACAGTGTGTGATCAGGAGAGAGATCGAGGGATTATAGAGTGTGTTAAATGGGACAGTGTGTGATCAGGAGAGAGATCGAGGGGTTATAGAGTGTGTTAAATGGGACAGTGTGTGATCAGGAGAGGGATCGAGGGGTTATAGAGTGTGTTAAATGGGACAGTGTGTGATCAGGAGAGAGATCGAGGGGTTATAGTGTGTGTTAAATGGGACAGGGTGTGATCAGGAGAGAGATCGAGGGGTTATAGTGTGTGTTAAATGGGACAGGGTGTGATCGGGAGAATGATCGAGGGGTTATAGTGTGTGTTAAATGGGACAGTGTGTGATCAGGAGAGAGATCGAGGGGTTATAGTGCGTGTTAAATGGGACAGTGTGTGATCAGGAGAGAGATCGAGGGGTTATAGTGTGTGTTAAATGGGACAGGGTGTGATCAGGAGAGTGATCGAGGGGTTATAGTGTGTGTTAAATGGGACAGGGTGTGATCGGGAGAGAGATCGAGGGGTTATCGTGTGTGTTAAATGGGACAGGGTGTGATCGGGAGAGAGATCGAGGAGTTATAGTGTGTGTTAAATGGGACAGTGTGTGATCAGGAGAGTGATCGAGGGGTTATAGTGTGTGTTAAATGGGACAGGGTGTGATCGGGAGAGAGATCGAGGGGTTATAGTGTGTGTTAAATGGGACAGAGTGTGATCAGGAGAGAGATCGAGGGGTTACAGTGTGTGTTAAATGGGACAGGGTGTGATCGGGAGAGAGATCGAGGGGTTATAGTGTGTGTTAAATGGGACAGTGTGTGATCAGGAGAGAGATCGAGAGCTTATAGTGTGTGTTAAATGGGACAGGGTGTGATCAGGAGAGAGATTGAGGGGTAATAGTGTGTGTTAAATGGGATAGTGTGTGATCGGGAGAGAGATCGAGGGGTTATATAGTGTTTTAAATGTGTCAGTGTGTGATCAGGAGAGAGATGAGAACATAAGAACATAAGAAATAGGAGCAGGAGTAGGCCAATCGGCCCCTCGAGCCTGCTCCGCCATTCAATAAGATCATGGCTGATCTGATCCTCACCTCAAATCTAAATTCATGTCCAATTTCCTGCCCGCTCCCCGTAACCCCTAAATTCCCTTTACTTCTCGGAAACTGTCTTTCTGTTTTAAATTTATTTAATGATGTAGCTTCCACAGCTTCCTGGGGCAGCAAATTCCACAGACCTACCACCCTCTGAGTGAAGAAGTTTCTCCTCATCTCAGTTTTGAAAGAGCAGCCCCTTATTCTAAGATTATGCCCCCTAGTTCTAGTTTCACCCATCCTTGGGAACATCCTTACCGCATCCACCCGATCAAGCCCCTTCACAATCTTATATGTTTCAATAAGATCGCCTCTCATTCTTCTGAACTCCAATGAGTAGAGTCCCAATCGACTCAACCTCTCCTCATATGTCCGCCCCCTCATCCCCGGGATTAACCGAGTGAACCTTCTTTGTACTGCCTCGAGAGCAAGTATGCCTTTTCTTAAGTATGGACACCAAAACTGTTTGCAGTATTCCAGGTGCGGTCTCACCAATACCTTATATAACTGCAGCAATACCTCCTTGTTTTTATATTCTATCCCCCGAGCAATAAAAGCCAACATTCCGTTGGCCTTCTTGATCACCTGCTGCACCTGCATACTAACTTTTTGATTTTCTTGCACCAAGACCCCCAGATCCCTTCGTACTGCAGTACTTTCCAGATCGAGGGGTTATAGTGTGTGTTAAATGGGACAGGGTGTGATCAGGAGAGAGATCGAGGGGTTATAGTTTGTGTTAAATGGGACAGGGAGTGATCGGGAGAGAGATCGAGGGGTTATAGTGTGTGTTAAATGGGACAGGGTGTGATCGGGAGAGAGATCGAGGGGTTACAGTGTGTGTTAAATGGGACAGGGTGTGATCAGGAGAGAGATCGAGGGGTTATAGTGTGTGTTAAATGGGACAGGGTGTGATCAGGAGAGAGATCGAGGGGTTATAGTATGTGTTAAATGGGACAGGGTGTGATCGGGAGAGAGATCGAGGGGTTATAGTGTGTGTTAAATGGGACAGGGTGTGATCAGGAGAGAGATCGAGGGGTTATAGTGTGTGTTAAATGGGACAGGGTGTGATCAGGAGAGAGATCGAGGGGTTATAGTATGTGTTAAATGGGACAGGGTGTGATCGGGAGAGAGATCGAGGGGTTATAGTGTGTGTTAAATGGGACAGGGTGTGATCGGGAGAGAGATCGAGGGGTTATAGTGTGTGTTAAATGGGACAGGGTGTGATCGGGAGAGAGATCGAGGGGTTATAGTGTGTGTTAAATGGGACAGTGTGTGATCAGGAGAGAGATCGAGGGGTTATAGTGTGTGTTAAATGGGACAGTGTGTGATCAGGAGAGAGATCGAGGGGTTATAGTATGTGTTAAATGGGACAGTGTGTGATCAGGAGAGAGATTGAGGGGTTATAGTGTGTGTTAAATGGGACAGGGTGTGATCAGGAGAGAGATCGAGGGGTTATAGTGTGTGTTAAATGGGACAGGGTGTGATCAGGAGAGAGATCGAGGGGTTATAGTGTGTGTTAAATGGGACAGGGTGTGATCAGGAGAGTGATCGAGGGGTTATAGTGTGTGTTAAATGGGACAGTGTGTGATCAGGAGAGAGATCGAGGGGTTATAGTGTGTGTTAAATGGGACAGGGTGTGATCAGGAGAGTGATCGAGGGGTTATAGTGTGTGTTAAATGGGACAGCGTGTGATCAGGAGAGAGATCGAGGGGTTATAGTGTGTGTTGAATGGGACAGGGTGTGATCAGGAGAGTGATCGAGGGGTTATAGTGTGTGTTAAATGGGACAGTGTGTGATCAGGAGAGAGATCGAGGGGTTATAGTGTGTGTTAAATGGGACAGGGTGTGATCAGGAGAGTGATCGAGGGTTTATAGTGTGTGTTAAATGGGACAGTGTGTGATCAGGAGAGTGATCGAGGGGTTATAGTGTGTGTTAAATGGGACAGGGTGTGATCAGGAGAGTGATCGAGGGGTTATAGTGTGTGTTAAATGGGACAGGGTGTGATCAGGAGAGTGATCGAGGGGTTATAGTGTGTGTTAAATGGGACAGGGTGTGATCAGGAGAGTGATCGAGGGGTTATAGTGTGTGTTAAATGGGACAGGGTGTGATCGGGAGAGAGATCGAGGGGTTATAGTGTGTGTTAAATGGGACAGGGTGTGATCAGGAGAGAGATCGAGGGGTTATAGTGTGTGTTAAATGGGACAGGGTGTGATCAGGAGAGTGATCGAGGGGTTATAGTGTGTGTTAAATGGGACAGTGTGTGATCAGGAGAGAGATCGAGGGGTTATAGTGTGTGTTAAATGGGACAGTGTGTGATCAGGAGAGAGATCGAGGGGTTATAGTGTGTGTTAAATGGGACAGTGTGTGATCAGGAGAGAGATCGAGGGGTTATAGTGTGTGTTAAATGGGACAGGGTGTGATCAGGAGAGTGATCGAGGGGTTATAGTGTGTGTTAAATGGGACAGGGTGTGATCAGGAGAGTGATCGAGGGGTTATAGTGTGTGTTAAATGGGACAGTGTGTGATCAGGAGAGAGATCGAGGGGTTATAGTGTGTGTTAAATGGGACAGTGTGTGATCAGGAGAGAGATCGAGGGGTTATAGTGTGTGTTAAATGGGACAGTGTGTGATCAGGAGAGAGATCGAGGGGTTATAGTGTGTGTTAAATGGGACAGGGTGTGATCAGGAGAGTGATCGAGGGGTTATAGTGTGTGTTAAATGGGACAGTGTGTGATCAGGAGAATGATCGAGGGGTTATAGTGTGTGTTAAATGGGATAGTGTTTGATCAGGAGAGAGATCGAGGGGTTATAGTGTGTGTTAAATGGGACAGGGTGTGATCAGGAGAGTGATCGAGGGGTTATAGTGTGTGTTAAATGGGACAGGGTGTGATCAGGAGAGTGATCGAGGGGTTATAGTGTGTGTTAAATGTGACAGGGTGTGATCAGGAGAGAGATCGAGGGGTTATAGTGTGTGTATTAAATGGGATAGTGTGTGATCAGGAGAGAGATCGAGGGGTTATAGTGTGTGTTAAATGGGATAGGGTGTGATCAGGAGAGTGATCGAGGGGTTATAGTGTGTGTTAAATGTGACAGGGTGTGATCAGGAGAGAGATCGAGGGGTTATAGTGTGTGTTAAATGGGAGAGGGTGTTATCAGGAGAGAGATTGAGGGGTAATTGTGTGTGTTAAATGGGATAGTGTGTGATCCGGAGAGAGATCGAGGGGTTATATAGTTTTTTAAATGTGTCAGTGTGTGATCACGAGAGAGATGAGAACATAAGAACATAAGAAATAGGAGCAGGAGTAGGCCAATCGGCCCCTCGAGCCTGCTCCGCCATTCAATAAGATCATGGCTGATCTGATCCTCACCTCAAATCTAAATTCATGTCCAATTTCCTGCCCGCTCCCCGTAACCCCTAAATTCCCTTTACTTCTCGGAAACTGTCTATTTCTGTTTTAAATTTATCTAATGATGTAGCTTCCACAGCTTCCTGGGGCAGCAAATTCCACAGACCTACTACCCTCTGAGTGAAGAAGTTTCTCCTCATCTCAGTTTTGAAAGAGCAGCCCCTTATTCTAAGATTATGCCCCCTAGTTCTAGTTTCACCCATCCTTGGGAAAATCCTTACCGCATCCACCCGATCAAGCCCCTTCACAATCTTATATGTTTCAATAAGATCGCCTCTCATTCTTCTCAACTCCAATGAGTAGAGTCCCAATCTACTCAACCTCTCCTCATATGTCCACCCCCTCATCCCCGGGATTAACCGAGTGAACCTTCTTTGTACTGCCTCGAGAGCAAGTATGCCTTTTCTTAAGTATGGACATGAAAACTTGATGCAGTATTCCAGGTGCGGTCTCACCAATACCTTATATAACTGCAGCAATACCTCCCTGTTTTTATATTCTATCCCCCGAGCAATAAAAGCCAACATTCCGTTGGCCTTCTTAATCACCTGCTGCACCTGCATACGAACTTTTTGATCATCTTGCACTAGGACCCCCAGATCCCTTTGTACTGCAGTACTTTCCAGATCGAGGGGTTATAGTGTGTGTTAAATGGGACAGGGTGTGATCAGGAGAGAGATCGAGGGGTTATAGTGTGTGTTAAATGGGACAGGGTGTGATCAGGAGAGAGATCGAGGGGTTATAGTGTGTGTTAAATGGGACAGGGTGTGATCAGTTGAGTGATCGAGGGGTTGTAGTGTGTGTTAAATGGGGCAGCGTGTGATCGGGAGAGTGATCGAGGGGTTATAGTGTGTGTTAAATGGGACAGTGTGTGATCAGGAGAGAGATCGAGGGGTTATAGTGTGTGTTAAATGGGACAGTGTGTGATCAGGAGAGTGATCGAGGGGTTATAGTGTGTGTTAAATGGGACAGGGTGTGATCAGGAGAGAGATCGAGGGGTTATAGTGTGTGTTAAATGGGACAGTGTGTGATCAGGAGAGAGATCGAGGGGTTATAGTGTGTGTTAAATGGGACAGTGTGTGATCAGGATGGAGATCGAGGGGTTATAGTGTGTGTTAAATGGGACAGTGTGTGATCAGGATGGAGATCGAGGGGTTATAGTGTGTGTTAAATGGGACAGGGTGTGATCAGGAGAGAGATCGAGGGGTTATAGTGTGTGTTAAATGGGACAGGGTGTGATCAGGAGAGTGATCGAGGGGTTATAGTGTGTGTTAAAGGGGACAGGGTGTGATCAGGAGAGAGATCGAGGGGTTATAGTGTGTGTTCAATGGGACAGGGTGTGATCAGGAGAGAGATCGAGGGGTTATAGTGTGTGTTCAATGGGACAGTGTGTGATCAGGAGAGAGATCGAGAGGTTATAGTGTGTGTTAAATGGGACAGTGTGTGATCAGGAGAGAGATCGAGGGGTTATATTGTGTGTTAAATGGGACAGGGTGATCGGGAGAGAGATCGAGGGGTTATAGTGTGTGTTAAATGGGACAGTGTGTGATCAGGAGAGAGATCGAGGGCTTATAGTGTGTGTCAAATGGGACAGAGTGTGATCAGGAGAGAGATCGAGGGGTTATAGTGTGTGTTAAATGGGACAGGGTGTGATCGGGAGAGAGATCGAGGGGTTATAGTGTGTGTTAAATGGGACAGCGTGTGATCGGGAGAGTGATCGCGGGGTTATAGTGTGTGTTAAATGGGACAGTGTGTGATCAGGAGAGTGATCGAGGGGTTATAGTGTGTGTTAAATGGGACAGTGTGTGATCAGGAGAGAGATCGAGGGGTTATCGTGCGTGTTAAATGGGACAGTGTGTGATCAGGAGAGAGATCGAGGGGTTATAGTGTGTGTTAAATGGGAGAGTGTGTGATCGGGAGAGAGATCGAGGGGTTACATTGTGTGTTAAATGGAACAGTGTGTGATCAGGAGAGAGATCGAGGGGTTATAGTGTGTGTTAAATGGGACAGTGTGTGATCAGGAGAGAGATCGAGGGGTTATAGTGTGTGTTAAATGGGAGAGTGTGTGATCGGGAGAGAGATCGAGGGGTTATAGTGTGTGTTAAATGGGACAGAGTGTGATCAGGAGAGAGATCGAGGGGTTATAGTGTGTGTTAAATTGGACAGTGTGTGATCAGGAGAGAGATCGAGGGGTTATAGTGTGTGTTAAATGGGACAGGGTGTGATCAGGAGAGAGATCGAGGGGTTATAGTGTCTGTTAAATGGGAGAGTGTGTGATCGGGAGAGAGATCGAGGGGTTACATTGTGTGTTAAATGGAACAGTGTGTGATCAGGAGAGAGATCGAGGGGTTATAGTGTGTGTTAAAGGGGACAGGGTGTGATCAGGAGAGAGATCGAGGGGTTATAGTGTCTGTTAAATGGGACAGTGTGTGATCAGGAGAGAGATCGAGGGGTTATAGTGTGTGTTAAATGGGACAGGGTGTGATCAGGAGAGGGATCGAGGGGTTATAGTGTGTGTTAAATGGGACAGAGTGTGATCAGGAGAGAGATCGAGGGGTTATAGTGTGTGTTAAATTGGACAGTGTGTGATCAGGAGAGAGATCGAGGGGTTATAGTGTGTGTTAAAGGGGACAGGGTGTGATCAGGAGAGAGATCGAGGGGTTATAGTGTGTGTTAAATGGGACAGGGTGTGATCAGGAGAGAGATCGAGGGGTTATAGTGTGTGTTAAATTGGACAGTGTGTGATCAGGAGAGAGATCGAGGGGTTATAGTGTGTGTTAAAGGGGACAGGGTGTGATCAGGAGAGAGATCGAGGGGTTATAGTGTGTGTTAAATGGGACAGGGTGTGATCAGGAGAGAGATCGAGGGGTTATAGTGTGTGTTAAAGGGCACAGGGTGTGATCAGGAGAGTGATCGAGGGGTTATAGAGTGTGTTAAATGGGACAGTGTGTGATCAGGAGAGGGATCGAGGGGTTATAGAGTGTGTTAAATGGGACAGTGTGTGATCAGGAGAGAGATCGAGGGGTTATAGTGTGTGTTAAATGGGACAGTGTGTGATCAGGAGAGAGATCGAGGGGTTATAGTGTGTGTTAAATGGGACAGTGTGTGATCAGGATGGAGATCGAGGGGTTATAGTGTGTGTTAAATGGGACAGGGTGTGATCGGGAGAGTGATCGAGGGGTTGTAGTGTGTGTTAAATGGGACAGTGTGTGATCAGGAGAGAGATCGAGGGTTATCGTGTGTGTTAAATGGGACAGTGTGTGATCAGGAGAGAGATCGAGGGGTTATAGTGTGTGTTCAATGGGACAGGGTGTGATCAGGAGAGAGATCGAGGGGTTATAGTGTGTGTTCAATGGGACAGTGTGTGATCAGGAGAGAGATCGAGAGGTTATAGTGTGTGTTAAATGGGACAGTGTGTGATCAGGAGAGAGATCGAGGGGTTATATTGTGTGTTAAATGGGACAGGGTGATCGGGAGAGAGATCGAGGGGTTATAGTGTGTGTTAAATGGGACAGTGTGTGATCAGGAGAGAGATCGAGGGCTTATAGTGTGTGTCAAATGGGACAGAGTGTGATCAGGAGAGAGATCGAGGGGTTATAGTGTGTGTTAAATGGGACAGTGTGTGATCAGGAAAGAGATCGAGGGGTTATAGTGTGTGTTAAATGGGACAGGGTGTGATCGGGAGAGAGATCGAGGGGTTATAGTGTGTGTTAAATGGGACAGCGTGTGATCGGGAGAGTGATCGCGGGGTTATAGTGTGTGTTAAATGGGACAGTGTGTGATCAGGAGAGTGATCGAGGGGTTATAGTGTGTGTTAAATGGGACAGTGTGTGATCAGGAGAGTGATCGAGGGGTTATAGTGTGTGTTAAATGGAACAGTGTGTGATCAGGAGAGAGATCGAGGGGTTATAGTGTGTGTTAAAGGGGACAGGGTGTGATCAGGAGAGAGATCGAGGGGTTATAGTGTGTGTTAAATGGGACAGGGTGTGATCGGGAGAGAGATCGAGGGGTTACATTGTGTGTTAAATGGAACAGTGTGTGATCAGGAGAGAGATCGAGGGGTTATAGTGTGTGTTAAATGGGACAGTGTGTGATCAGGAGAGAGATCGAGGGGTTATAGTGTGTGTTAAATGGGAGAGTGTGTGATCGGGAGAGAGATCGAGGGGTTATAGTGTCTGTTAAATGGGAGAGTGTGTGATCGGGAGAGAGATCGAGGGGTTACATTGTGTGTTAAATGGAACAGTGTGTGATCAGGAGAGAGATCGAGGGGTTATAGTGTGTGTTAAATGGGACAGAGTGTGATCAGGAGAGAGATCGAGGGGTTATAGTGTGTGTTAAATTGGACAGTGTGTGATCAGGAGAGAGATCGAGGGGTTATAGTGTGTGTTAAAGGGGACAGGGTGTGATCAGGAGAGAGATCGAGGGGTTATAGTGTGTGTTAAATGGGACAGTGTGTGATCAGGAGAGAGATCGAGGGGTTATAGTGTGTGTTAAAGGGGACAGGGTGTGATCAGGAGAGTGATCGCGGGGTTATAGAGTGTGTTAAATGGGACAGTGTGTGATCAGGAGAGGGATCGAGGGGTTATAGAGTGTGTTAAATGGGACAGTGTGTGATCAGGAGAGAGATCGAGGGGTTATAGTGTGTGTTAAATGGGACAGTGTGTGATCAGGAGAGAGATCGAGGGGTTACAGTGTGTGTTAAATGGGACAGTGTGTGATCAGGATGGAGATCGAGGGGTTATAGTGTGTGTTAAATGGGACAGGGTGTGATCAGGAGAGAGATCGAGGGGTTATAGTGTGTGTTAAATGGGGCAGGGTGTGATCAGGAGAGTGATCGAGGGGTTATAGTGTGTGTTAAATGGGACAGTGTGTGATCAGGAGAGAGATCGAGGGTTATCGTGTGTGTTAAATGGGACAGTGTGTGATCAGGAGAGAGATCGAGGGGTTATAGTGTGTGTTAAATGGGACAGGGTGTGATCAGGAGAGTGATCGAGGGGTTATAGTGTGTGTTAAATGGGACAGGGTGTGATCGGGAGAGTGATCGAGGGGTTGTAGTGTGTGTTAAATGGGACAGGGTGTGATCAGGAGAGAGATCGAGGGGTTATAGTGTGTGTTAAATGGGACAGTGTGTGATCAGGAGAGAGATCGAGGGGTTATAGTGTGTGTTAAATGGGGCAGCGTGTGATCGGGAGAGTGATCGAGGGGTTATAGTGTGTGTTAAATGGGACAGTGTGTGATCAGGAGAGAGATCGAGGGGTTATAGTGTGTGTTAAATGGGACAGTGTGTGATCAGGAGAGAGATCGAGGGGTTATAGTGTGTGTTAAATGGGACAGTGTGTGATCAGGATGGAGATCGAGGGGTTATAGTGTGTGTTAAATGGGACAGTGTGTGATCAGGATGGAGATCGAGGGGTTATAGTGTGTGTTAAATGGGACAGGGTGTGATCAGGAGAGTGATCGAGGGGTTATAGTGTGTGTTAAAGGGGACAGGGTATGATCAGGAGAGAGATCGAGGGGTTATAGTGTGTGTTAAATGGGACAGTGTGTGATCAGGAGAGAGATCGAGGGGTTATATTGTGTGTTAAATGGGACAGGGTGATCGGGAGAGAGATCGAGGGGTTATAGTGTGTGTTAAATGGGACAGTGTGTGATCAGGAGAGAGATCGAGGGGTTATGGTGTGTGTTAAATGGGACAGGGTGTGATCGGGAGAGAGATCGAGGGGTTATAGTGTGTGTTAAATGGGACAGCGTGTGATCGGGAGAGTGATCGAGGGGTTATAGTGTGTGTGAAATGGGACAGTGTGTGATCAGGAGAGAGATCGAGGGGTTATCGTGCGTGTTAAATGGGACAGTGTGTGATCAGGAGAGAGATCGAGGGTTTATAGTGTGTGTTAAATGGGACAGTGTGTGATCAGGAGAGAGATCGAGGGGTTATCGTGCGTGTTAAATGGGATAGTGTGTGATCAGGAGAGAGATCGAGGGGTTATAGTGTGTGTTAAATAGGACAGTGTGTGATCAGGAGAGAGATCGAGGGGTTATCGTGCGTGTTAAATGGGACAGTGTGTGATCAGGAGAGAGATCGAGGGGTTATAGTGTGTGTTAAATGGGACAGTGTGTGATCGGGAGAGAGATCGAGGGGTTATAGTGTGTGTTAAATGGGACAGGGTGTGATCAGGAGAGAGATCGAGGGGTTATAGTGTGTGTTAAATGGGACAGGGTGTGATCAGGACAGAGATCGAGGGGTTATTGTGTGTGTTAAATGGGACAGGGTGTGATCAGGAGAGAGATCGAGGGGTTATAGTGTGTGTTAAATGGGACAGGGTGTGATCAGGAGAGAGATCGAGGGGTTATTGTGTGTGTTAAATGGGACAGGGTGTGATCAGGAGAGAGATTGAGGGTTTATCGTGTGTGTTAAATGGGACAGTGTGTGATCAGGAGCGTGATCGAGGGATTATAGTGTGTGTTAAATGGAACAGGGTGTGATCAGGAGAGAGATCGAGGGATTATAGTGTGTGTTAAATGGGACAGTGTGTGATCAGGAGAGTGATCGAGGGGTTATAGTGTGTGTTAAATGGGACCGTGTGATCAGGAGAGAGATCGAGGGATTATAGTGTGTGTTAAATGGGACAGTGTGTGATCAGGAGAGAGATAAGAACATAAGAACTTAAGAAATAGGAGCAGGAGTAGGCCAATCGGCCCCTCGAGCCTGCTCCGCCATTCAATAAGTTCATGGCTGATCTGATCCTCACCTCAAATCTAAATTCATGTCCAATTTCCTGCCCGCTCCCCGTAACCCCTAATTCCCTTTACTTCTCGGAAACTGTCTATTTCTGTTTTAAATTTATCGAATGATGTAGCTTCCACAGCTTCCTGGGGTAGCAAATTCCACAGACCTACTACCCTCTGAGTGAAGAAGTTTCTCCTCATCTCAGTTTTGAAAGAACAGCCCCTTATTCTAAGATTATGCCCCCTAGTTCTAGTTTCACCCATCCTTGTGAACATCCTTACTGCATCCACCCGATCAAGCCCCTTCACAATCTTATATGTTTCAATAAGATCGCCTCTCATTCTTCTCAACTCCAATGAGTAGAGTCCCAATCTACTCAACCTCTCCTCATATGTCCGCCCCCTCATCCCCGGGATTAACCGAGTGAACCTTCTTTGTGCTGCCTCGAGAGCAAGTATGGCTTTTCTGAAGTATGGACACCAAAACTGTATGCAGTATTCCAGGTGCGGTCTCACCAATACCTTATATAACTGCAGCAATACCTCCCTGTTTTTATATTCTATCCCCCGAGCAATAAAAGCCAACATTCCGTTGGCCTTCTTGTTCACCTGCTGCACCTGCATACTAACTTTTTGATTTTCTTGCACCAAGACCCCCAGATCCCTTTGTACTGCAGTATTTTCCAGATCGAGGGGTTATAGTGTGTGTTAAATGGGACAGGGTGTGATCAGGAGAGAGATCGATGGGTTATAGTGTGTGTTAAATGGGACAGGGTGTGATCAGGAGAGTGATCGAGGGGTTATAGTGTGTGTTAAATGGGACAGTGTGTGATCAGGAGAGAGATCGAGGGGTTATAGTGTGTGTTAAATGGGACAGGATGTGATCGGGAGAGAGATCGAGGGGTTGTAGTGTGTGTTAAATGGGACAGGGTGTGATCAGGAGAGAGATCGAGGGGTTATAGTGTGTGTTAAATGGGACAGGGTGTGATCAGGAGAGAGATTGAGGGATTATAGTGTCTGTTAAATGGGACAGTGTGTGATCAGGAGAGAGATTGAGGGATTATAGTGTCTGTTAAATGGGACAGTGTGTGATCAGGAGAGAGATTGAGGGATTATAGTGTCTGTTAAATCGGACAGTGTGTGATCAGGAGAGAGATCGAGGGGTTATAGTGTGTGTTAAATGGGACAGGGTGTGATCAGGAGAGAGATCGAGGGGTTATAGTGTGTGTTAAATGGGACAGTGTGTGATCGGGAGGGAGATCGAGGGGTTATAGTGTGTGTTAAATGGGACAGTGTGTGATCAGGAGAGTGATCGAGGGGTTATAGTGTGTGTTAAATGGGACAGTGTGTGATCAGGAGAGAGATCGAGGGGTTATAGTGTGTGTTAAATGGGACAGTGTGTGATCAGGAGAGAGATCGAGGGGTTATAGTGTGTGTTAAATGGGACAGTGTGTGATCAGGAGAGTGATCGAGGGATTATAGTGTGTGTTAAATGGGACAGTGTGTGATCAGGAGAGAGATCGAGGAGTTATAGTGTGTGTTAAATGGGACAGGGTGTGATCAGGAGAGTGATCGAGAGGTTATAGTGTGTGTTAAATGGGACAGTGTGTGATCAGGAGAGAGATCGAGGGGTTATAGTGTGTGTTAAATGAGACAGTGTGTGATCAGGAGAGTGATCGAGAGGTTATAGTGTGTGTTAAATGGGACAGTGTGTGATCAGGAGAGAGATCGAGGGGTTATAGTGTGTGTTAAATGGGACAGGGTGTGATCAGGAGAGAGATCGAGGGGTTATAGTGTGTGTTAAATGGGACAGTGTGTGATCAGGAGAGTGATCGAGGGTTCTAGTGTGTGTTAAATGGGACAGGGTGTGATCGGGAGAGAGATCGAGGGGTTATAGTGTGTGTTAAATGGGACAGGGTGTGATCGGGAGAGAGATCGAGGGGTTATGGTGTGTGTTAAATGGGACAGTGTGTGATCAGGAGAGCGATCGAGGGGTTATAGTGTGTGTTAAATGGGACAGGGTGTGATCAGGAGAGAGATCGAGGGGTTATAGTGTGTGTTAAATGGGACAGTGTGTGATCAGGAGAGTGATCGAGGGGTTATAGTGTGTGTTAAATGGGACAGTGTGTGATCGGGAGAGAGATCGAGGGGTTATAGTGTGTGTTAAATGGGACAGGGTGTGATCGGGAGAGAGATCGAGGGGTTATAGTGTGTGTTAAATGGGACAGTGTGTGATCAGGAGAGAGATCGAGGGGTTATAGTGTGTGTTAAATGGGACAGGGTGTGATCAGGAGAGAGATCGAGGGGTTATAGTGTGTGTTAAATGGGACAGTGTGTGATCAGGAGAGTGATCGAGGGTTCTAGTGTGTGTTAAATGGGACAGGGTGTGATCGGGAGAGAGATCGAGGGGTTATAGTGTGTGTTAAATGGGACAGTGTGTGATCAGGAGAGAGATCGAGGGGTTATAGTGTGTGTTAAATGGGACAGGGTGTGATCAGGAGAGAGATCGAGGGTTATAGTGTGTGTTAAATGGGACAGGGTGTGATCAGGAGAGTGATCGAGGGATTATAGTGTGTGTTAAATGGGACAGTGTGATCAGGAGAGTGATCGAGGGGTTATAGTGTGTGTTAAATGGGACAGGGTGTGATCAGGAGAGAGATCGAGGGGTTATAGTGTGTGTTAAATGAGACAGAGTGTGATCAGGAGAGAGATCGAGGGGTTATAGTGTGTGTTAAATGGGACAGTGTGTGATCAGGAGAGTGATCGAGGGGTTATAGTGTGTGTTAAATGGGACAGCATGTGATCAGGAGAGAGATCGAGGGGTTATAGTGTGTGTTAAATGAGACAGTGTGTGATCAGGAGAGAGATCGAGGGGTTATAGTGTGTGTTAAATGGGACAGCATGTGATCAGGAGAGAGATCGAGGGGTTATAGTGTGTGTTAAATGAGACAGTGTGTGATCAGGAGAGAGATCGAGGGGTTATAGTGTGTGTTAAATGGGACAGTGTGTGATCAGGATGGAGATCGAGGGGTTATAGTGTGTGTTAAATGGGACAGGGTGTGATCAGGAGAGAGATCGAGGGGTTATAGTGTGTGTTAAATGGGACAGCATGTGATCAGGAGAGAGATCGAGGGGTTATAGTGTGTGTTAAATGGGACAGTGTGTGATCAGGAGAGAGATCGAGGGGTTATAGTGTGTGTTAAATGGGACAGTGTGTGATCAGGAGAGAGATTGAGGGATTATAGTGTGTGTTAAATGGAACAGGGTGTGATCGGGAGAGAGATCGAAGGTTATAGTGTGTGTTAAATGGGACAGTGTGTGATCAGGAGAGAGATCGAGGGGTTATAGTGTGTGTTAAATGGGACAGTGTGTGATCAGGAGAGAGATCGAGGGGTTATAGTGTGTGTTAAATGGAACAGTGTGTGATCAGGAGAGAGATCGAGGGTTATAGTGTGTGTTAAATGGGACAGTGTGTGATCAGGAGAGAGATCGAGGGGTTATAGTGTGTGTTAAATGGGACAGTGTGTGATCAGGAGAGTGATCGAGGGATTATAGTGTGTGTTAAATGGGACAGTGTGATCAGGAGAGTGATCGAGGGGTTATAGTGTGTGTTAAATGGGACAGGGTGTGATCAGGAGAGAGATCGAGGGGTAAAAGTGTGTGTTAAATGAGACAGTGTGTGATCAGGAGAGAGATCGAGGGGTTATAGAGTGTGTTAAATGGGACAGTGTGTGATCAGGATGGAGATCGAGGGATTATAGTGTGTGTTAAATGGGACAGGGTGTGATCAGGAGAGAGATCGAGGGGTTATAGTGTGTGTTAAATGGGACAGTGTGTGATCAGGATGGAGATCGAGGGGTTATAGTGTGTGTTAAATGGGACAGTGTGTGATCAGGAGAGAGATCGAGGGGTTATAGTGTGTGTTAAATGGGACAGGGTGTGATCAGGAGAGAGATCGAGGGGTTATAGTGTGTGTTAAATGGGACAGTGTGTGATCAGGAGAGAGATCGAGGGGTTACAGTGTGTGTTAAATGGGACAGTGTGTGATCAGGAGAGTGATCGAGGGGTTATAGTGTGTGTTAAATGGGACAGTGTGTGATCAGGAGAGAGATCGAGGGGTTATAGTGTGTGTTAAATGGAACAGTGTGTGATCAGGAGAGAGATCGAGGGGTTATAGTGTGTGTTAAATGGGACAGTGTGTGATCAGGAGAGAGATCGAGGGGTTATAGTGTGTGTTAAATGGGACAGGGTGTGATCAGGAGAGAGATCGAGGGGTTATAGTGTGTGTTAAATGGGACAGTGTGTGATCAGGAGAGAGATCGAGGGGTTATCGTGTGTGTTAAATGGGACAGTGTGTGATCAGGAGAGAGATCGAGGGGTTATAGTGTGTGTTAAATGGGACAGTGTGTGATCAGGAGAGAGATCGAGGGGTTATAGTGTGTGTTAAATGGGACAGGGTGTGATCGGGAGAGAGATCGAGGGGTTATAGTGTGTGTTAAATGGGACAGGGTGTGATCAGGAGAGAGATCGAGGGGTTATAGTGTGTGTTAAATGGGACAGTGTGTGATCAGGAGAGAGATCGAGGGGTTATAGTGTGTGTTAAATGGGACAGGGTGTGATCGGGAGAGAGATCGAGGGTTATAGTGTGTGTTAAATGGGACAGGGTGTGATCGGGAGAGAGATCGAGGGGTTATAGTGTGTGTTAAATGGGACAGGGTGTGATCAGGAGAGAGATCGAGGGGTTATAGTGTGTGTTAAATGGGACAGTGTGTGATCAGGAGAGAGATCGAGGGGTTATAGTGTGTGTTAAATGGGACAGTGTGTGATCAGGAGAGAGATCGAGGGGTTACAGTGTGTGTTAAATGAGACAGTGTGTGATCAGGAGAGTGATCGAGGGGTTATAGTGTGTGTTAAATTGGACAGGGTGTGATCGGGAGAGTGATCGAGGGGTTATAGTGTGTGTTAAATTGGACAGTGTGTGATCAGGAGAGAGATCGAGGGGTTACAGTGTGTGTTAAATGAGACAGTGTGTGATCAGGAGAGTGATCGAGGGGTTATAGTGTGTGTTAAATGGGACAGGGTGTGATCGGGAGAGTGATCGAGGGGTTATAGTGTGTGTTAAATGGGACAGGGTGTGATCGGGAGAGTGATCGAGGGGTTATAGTGTGTGTTAAATGGGACAGGGTGTGATCAGGAGAGAGATCGAGGGGTTATAGTGTGTGTTAAATGGGACAGTGTGTGATCGGGAGAGTGATCGAGGGGTTATAGTGTGTGTTAAATGGGACAGGGTGTGATCAGGAGAGAGATCGAGGGGTTATAGTGTGTGTTAAATGGGACAGGGTGTGATCGGGAGAGTGATCGAGGGGTTATAGTGTGTGTTAAATGGGACAGGGTGTGATCAGGAGAGAGATCGAGGGGTTATAGTGTGTGTTAAATGGGACAGGGTGTGATCAGGAGAGAGATCGAGGGGTTATAGTGTGTGTTAAATGGGACAGGGTGTGATCGGGAGAGAGATCGAGGGGTTATAGTGTGTGTTAAATGGGACAGGGTGTGATCAGGAGAGAGATCGAGGGGTTATAGTGTGTGTTAAATGGGACAGGGTGTGATCGGGAGAGAGATCGAGGGATTATAGTGTGTGTTAAATGGGACAGGGTGTGATCGGGAGAGAGATCGAGGGGTTATAGTGTGTGTTAAATGGGACAGGGTGTGATCAGGAGAGAGATCGAGGGGTTATAGTGTGTGTTAAATGGGACAGGGTGTGATCGGGAGAGAGATCGAGGGGTTATAGTGTGTGTTAAATGAGACAGTGTGTGATCAGGAGAGAGATCGAGGGGTTATAGTGTGTGTTAAATGGGACAGGGTGTGATCAGGAGAGAGATCGAGGGGTTATAGTGTGTGTTAAATGGGACAGTGTGTGATCAGGAGAGAGATCGAGGGATTATAGTGTGTGTTAAATGGGACAGGGTGTGATCGGGAGAGTGATCGAGGGGTTATAGTGTGTGTTAAATGGGACAGGGTGTGATCAGGAGAGAGATTGAGGGATTATAGTGTCTGTTAAATGGGACAGTGTGTGATCAGGAGAGTGATCGAGGGATTATAGTGTGTGTTAAATGGGACAGGGTGTGAGCAACCCATTGTATTTCCAGCCTCCAGTGTTGCTATGGTGGTGAAAAAGGCTATTTAATCTAAAATTAAAATTGTAATATCATTTTAAATTATAAATAGACAGCTTCTGCAATCAATCACAGACTGATCAATTGCATAAGCTCATGGACTTTGTTCAAACCAAACATTGAAGAATCTGCTGCCTTTCCTGGCAGCACAGAGACTGCTGTTGGAGAGCTCTGTGTCAGGACTCAGGGGGTCGCTGCAGACAATCTCCGTCTCTCTGGGCGTTCGCTGGGGATCAAATCTTTAACTCCCTGAAGGTGTGAGTGCAGTTTGATGAAGCCCTGATATCCGGCCAATGACATTCTGGTTTGATAAGTAGGGCCACAGAGTTCAAGAGAAAAGCAGGAATGATCAGTTCAGGACAAATCATCAGTTAGGACACAGGACAAGTCTGGGTTTTGGGCTCCCTGCTATAGAATGGGCAGTAAAGCCATAGTGTACAGTATAGATTCACCAAGGTGTGTCCAGTTTTAGTTGTGAGGAGGGCCTTGAGATACTGGGACTATTTCCACTCGAGCAGAGAAGGCTAAAAGGAGGTTCAAGAGAGGATTTTCGAATTATGAAAAGTTTTGAGAGAGTGAATAAGGAAAGACTATTTCCTCTGGTGAGAGGGTGGGTAGGTGGGGTTGAGGGATGTGGAGAGAGGGTGGGTCGGTGGGGTTGAGGGATGTGGTGAGAAGGTGGGTAGGTGGGGTTGAGGGATGTGGTGAGAGGGTGGGTAGGTGGGGTTGAGGGATGTGGTGAGAGGGTGGGTAGGTGGGGTTGAGGGATGTGGAGAGAGGGTGGGTCGGTGGGGTTGAGGGATGTGGTGAGAAGGTGGGTAGGTGGGGTTGAGGGATGTGGTGGGAAGGTGGGTAGGTGGGGTTGAGGGATGTGGTGAGAGGGTGGGTAGGTGGGGTTGAGGGATGTGGTGAGAGGGTGGGTAGGTGGAGTTGAGGGATGTGGTGAGAGGGTGGGTAGGTGGAGTTGAGGGATGTGGTGAGAGGGTGGGTAGGTGGGGTTGAGGGATGTGGTGAGAGGGTGGGTAGGTGGGGTTGAGGGATGTGGTGAGAGGGTGGGTAGGTGGGATTGGGGGATGTGGTGAGAGGGTGGGTAGGTGGGGTTGAGGGATGTGGTGAGAGGGTGGGTAGGTGGGGTTGAGGGATGTGGTGAGAGGGTGGGTAGGTGGGGTTGAGGGATGTGGTGAGAGGGTGGGTAGGTGGAGTTGAGGGATGTGGTGAGAGGGTGGGTAGGTGGGGTTGAGGGATGTGGTGAGAGGGTGGGTAGGTGGGGTTGAGGGATGTGGTGAGAGGGTGGGTAGGTGAGGTTGAGGGATGTGGTGAGAGGGTGGGTAGGTGGGGTTGAGGGATGTGGTGAGAGGGTGGGTAGGTGGAGTTGAGGGATGTGGTGAGAGGGTGGGTAGGTGGGGTTGAGGGATGTGGTGAGAGGGTGGGTAGGTGGGGTTGAGGGATGTGGTGAGAGGGTGGGTAGGTGGGGTTGAGGGATGTGGTGAGAGGGTGGGTAGGTGGAGTTGAGGGATGTGGTGAGAGGGTGGGTAGGTGGGGTTGAGGGATGTGGTGAGAGGGTGGGTAGGTGGGGTTGAGGGATGTGGTGAGAGGGTGGGTAGGTGGGGTTGAGGGATGTGGGGAGAGGGTGGGTAGGTGGGGTTGAGGGATGTGGTGAGAGGGTGGGTCGGTGATCTGTGAACGGGCGATCGGTTAGTTTGGGCCTCAGTGCCGTCTCCCCTTCCTATGAATTCTCATGATCTTGTGTAAATATCCACTGGTCAGTCTGTGTCCTTGAGCAAGATTTCGATTTGTACTTGAGCTACTTACACAATCTTTGCATGAGGTCTGGTGCTGGTGAACAGTGTCAGAAACAGCTCCCCGTCCCGGCTCGGAGTGTCATCGCAGTAAACGGCCTCTCCGGTCGCATGCTTGATCGCAGACAGGTGCGTCACTGGCTTTCCCACCGGGTCCCCAGGAAGCTGACCCCGGGCAACTTCCTGTGCACCAAAAAAAAAAGGTATTTTGAAGTATTTCTTGTTGCTCACATCTGGAAATGTCCTCGATTTCACATCTGGGCTTTTTCTCAGCTCATGTCTGGGTCTGTTGTGGACTGATTGGTGGAGATTGATTGCTGTGTTTGGTCAACAATTCCATTATTATATTGTGCGACGACCAGGATGGTAAAAGGTGAACTCGATGGACCTCGGTCTGTTTCTCTCCAGAAATTCCTGTCGTCCTCTGTTGACATCTGGATTCCATAACCTGTTGGACAGTGCGGCATTGTGGGACAGCGCTCCAAAGGCGCCAGATTATTCCCGTTCTGGACCGTTGGTTGTGCAGATCGAGAGCCGGATATACTGGTTGGAGTTTGTGCTGTGCAAGCTCCGACTAATGTGGACAAATGCTGGGAATCCGCAGCTCAATAATTGAGATGAGGCCTGCGCTCAATTCAGGCAGCCGCCACGGCCACCTAAATCAAAACAAGCCCCGCCCAATGTGTCAGGGCCAGAGTGCCCGTGTGGATTGGGGGTGGGACTTTGCACCTCTGGTCACACCCACTTCACACCGGCTTTACACACGTTTACACCAGTTCACACCCACTTTACACCGGCTTTACACACGTTTACACCAGTTCACACCCACTTCACACCGGCTTTACACACGTTTACACCAGTTCACACCCACTTCACACCGGCTTTACACACGTTTACACCAGTTCACACCCACTTCACACCGGCTTTACACCCGTTTACACCAGTACACACCCACTTCACACCGGCTTTACACACGTTTACACCAGTTCACACCCACTTTACACCGGCTTTACACACGTTTACACCAGTTCACACCCACTTCACACCGGCTTTACACACGTTTACACCAGTTCACACCCACTTCACACCGGCTTTACACACGTTTACACCAGTTCACACCCACTTCACACCGGCTTTACACACGTTTACACCAGTTCACACCCACTTCACACCGGCTTTACACACGTTTACACCAGTTCACACCCACTTTACACCGGCTTTACACACGTTTACACCAGTTCACACCCACTTCACACCGGCTTTACACACGTTTACACCAGTTCACACCCACTTCACACCGGCTTTACACACGTTTACACCAGTTCACACCCACTTCACACCGGCTTTACACACGTTTACACCAGTTCACACCCACTTCACACCGGCTTTACACACGTTTACACCAGTTCACACCCACTTCACACCGGCTTTACACACGTTTACACCAGTTCACACCCACTTCACACCGGCTTTACACACGTTTACACCAGTTCACACCCACTTTACACCGGCTTTACACACGTTTACACCAGTTCACACCCACTTCACACCGGCTTTACACACGTTTACACCAGTTCACACCCACTTCACACCGGCTTTACACACGTTTACACCAGTTCACACCCACTTTACACCGGCTTTACACACGTTTACACCAGTTCACACCCACTTTACACCGGCTTTACACACGTTTACACCAGTTCACACCCACTTTACACCGGCTTTACACACGTTTACACCAGTTCACACCCACTTCACACCGGCTTTACACACGTTTACACCAGTTCACACCCACTTTACACCGGCTTTACACCCGTTTACACCAGTTCACACCCACTTTACACCGGCTTTACACACGTTTACACCAGTTCACACCCACTTCACACCGGCTTTACACACGTTTACACCAGTTCACACCCACTTCACACCGGCTTTACACACGTTTACACCAGTTCACACCCACTTTACACTGGCTTTACACACGTTTACACCAGTTCACACCCACTTTACACCGGCTTTACACACGTTTACACCAGTTCACACCCACTTCACACCGGCTTTACACACGTTTACACCAGTTCACACCCACTTTACACCGGCTTTACACACGTTTACACCAGTTCACACCCACTTTACACCGGCTTTACACACGTTTACACCAGTTCACACCCACTTTACACCGGCTTTACACACGTTTACACCAGTTCACACCCACTTCACACCGGCTTTACACACGTTTACACCAGTTCACACCCACTTTACACCGGCTTTACACACGTTTACACCAGTTCACACCCACTTTACACCGGCTTTACACACGTTTGCACCAGTTCACACCCACTTCACACCGGCTTTACACACGTTTACACCAGTTCACACCCACTTCACACCGGCTTTACACACGTTTACACCAGTTCACACCCACTTTACACTGGCTTTACACACGTTTACACCAGTTCACACCCACTTTACACTGGCTTTACACACGTTTACACCAGTTCACACCCACTTTACACCGGCTTTACACACGTTTACACCAGTTCACACCCACTTCACACCGGCTTTACACACGTTTACACCAGTTCACACCCACTTTACACCGGCTTTACACACGTTTACACCAGTTCACACCCACTTTACACCGGCTTTACACACGTTTACACCAGTTCACACCCACTTTACACCGGCTTTACACACGTTTACACCAGTTCACACCCACTTTACACCGGCTTTACACACGTTTACACCAGTTCACACCCACTTTACACCGGCTTTACACACGTTTACACCAGTTCACACCCACTTCACACCGGTTTCACACATGTTTACACCAGTTCACACCCACTTTACACCGGCTTTACACACGTTTACACGAGTTCACACCTGTCTACACATGTTTACACCTGTTTACACCAGTTCACACCTGTTTACACACGTTTACACCTGTATACACCTATTTTACACCCGTTCACACCTGCTTACACCAGTTCACACCCACTTTACACCGGCTTTACACACGTTTACACCAGGTCACACCCACTTTACACCGGCTTTACACACGTTTACACCAGTTCACACCCACTTTACACTGGCTTTACACACGTTTACACCAGTTCACACCCACTTTACACCGGCTTTACACACGTTTACACCAGTTCACACCCACTTTACACTGGCTTTACACCCGTTTACACCAGTTCACACCCACTTTACACCGGCTTTACGCACGTTTACACCAGTTCACACCCACTTTACACTGGCTTTACACCCGTTTACACCAGTTCACACCCACTTTTCACCGGCTTTACACACGTTTACACCAGTTCACACCCACTTTACACCGGCTTTACACCCGTTTACACCAGTTCACACCCACTTTACACCGGCTTTACACCCGTTTACACCAGTTCACACCCACTTTACACTGGCTTTACACCCGTTTACACCAGTTCACACCCACTTTACACCGGCTTTACACCCGTTTACACCAGTTCACACCCACTTTACACCGGCTTTACACCCGTTTACACCAGTTCACACCCACTTTACACCGGCTTTACACCCGTTTACACCAGTTCACACCCACTTTACACCGGCTTTACACCCGTTTACACCAGTTCACACCCACTTTACACTGGCTTTACGCACGTTTACACCAGTTCACACCCACTTTACACTGGCTTTACACCCGTTTACACCAGTTCACACCCACTTTACACCGGCTTTACACACGTTTACACCAGTTCACACCTGTTTACACCGGCTTTACACACGTTTACACCAGTTCACACCCACTTTACACTGGCTTTACGCACGTTTACACCAGTTCACACCCACTTTTCACCGGCTTTACACACGTTTACACCAGTTCACACCCACTTCACACTGGCTTTACACCCGTTTACACCAGTTCACACCCACTTTACACCGGCTTTACACCCGTTTACACCAGTTCACACCCACTTCACACCGGCTTTACACACGTTTACACCAGTTCACACCCACTTTACACCGGCTTTACACACGTTTACACCAGTTCACACCTGTTTACACCGGCTTTACACACGTTTACACCAGTTCACACCCACTTTACACCGGCTTTACACCCGTTTACACCAGTTCACACCCACTTTACACTGGCTTTACACCCGTTTACACCAGTTCACACCCACTTTACACCGGCTTTACACCCGTTTACACCAGTTCACACCCACTTTACACTGGCTTTACACCCGTTTACACCAGTTCACACCCACTTTACACTGGCTTTACACACGTTTACACCAGTTCACACCCACTTTACACCGGCTTTACGCACGTTTACACCAGTTCACACCCACTTTACACTGGCTTTACGCACGTTTACACCAGTTCACACCCACTTTACACCGGCTTTACACCCGTTTACACCAGTTCACACCCACTTTTCACCGGCTTTACACCCGTTTACACCAGTTCACACCCACTTTACACCGGCTTTACACCCGTTTACACCAGTTCACACCCACTTTACACCGGCTTTACACCCGTTTACACCAGTTCACACCCACTTTTCACCGGCTTTACACCCGTTTACACCAGTTCACACCCACTTTACACCGGCTTTACACCCGTTTACACCAGTTCACACCCACTTTACACCGGCTTTACACCCGTTTACACCAGTTCACACCCACTTTTCACCGGCTTTACACCCGTTTACACCAGTTCACACCCACTTTACACCGGCTTTACACCCGTTTACACCAGTTCACACCCACTTTACACCGGCTTTACACACGTTTACACCAGTACACACCAGTTTACACCCATTTACACCCACTTTACACCCGTAAAATGCCTGCAACTCGTGCCAAGTTCCGCCTCTGTCAAACACGGCTGCAGTGCTGGGCATTCTGTAAATATAGTGAGGATTTACCAGCATGAAATGCCTGCTCCGTTGCCAGGAACCATTCGGACCAAGTCCAGCCACAGGTCTGGTAAATGAAATCTCCCGCTAAGACAGACAATCACAGTTAACGAGACTGACTCTCCCTCTCAGTCCAGTCAGAGCCTGATGAAGAACTCTCGGGGATCTGCTCATCGAGAACATTCAAAGCCCCTCTGCATCCACCCCATGTACAACAACCTCCCCCACCCTGCCCCCGATCCAATCATACACAAACTGTGCCCCTTCTGACACTGCTTTAAGATGCTGCAATGGTTTGATCCAGCGGTTGTATGCAGTTGTTCTGTGTCGTTCTGGGTTTTACCTGAGCTCGGAGCTCCTGGTGCGGGCCCATATTTGGCCACGTCCCCTGGGCCTGTCGCTCCTTCCGTTAATCCACCCCGAGTCCACAAATCACATTATTGAAACAGATCCATATTGTCCTGACCAGCCTTCAGCTGCCTAGACTCTCAGCTCTGGAATTCTCTCCCTGAACCTCTCCACCTCTCTCTCCTCCTTTAAGATGCTCCTTAAAATCTACCTTTTTGACCAAGCCATTGGTCACCTGTCCTAATGTCCCTTTATGTGGCTCGGTGTCAAATT